>NC_066622.1:55803002-55982821 GCF_025201925.1 Gopherus flavomarginatus | reverse complement strand
CATAGCTCCAGGGCCTAACCCCCGGGGTCCTGTCATAACCTTAGTCCCAGATTTGGACCTTAGCGTCCAAAATATGGGGTTAGCATGAAAACCTCCAAGCTTAGTTACCAGCTTGGACCTGGTACTTGCTGCCACCACCCAAAAATTAGAGTGTTTTGGGGCACTCTGGTCCCCCTGAAAAACCTTCCCTGGGGACCCCAAGACCCAAATCCCTTGAGTCTCACAACAAAGGGAAATAATCCTTTTTCCCTTCCCCCCTCCAGGTGCTCCTGGAGAGATACACAGACACAAGCTCTGTGAACTACACAGAGTGACTCCCCCTCTCTGTTCCCAATCCTGGAAACAAAAAGTACTTTCCTATTCCCCCAGAGGGAATGCAAAATCAGGCTAGCAATCCAACACACAGATCTCCCCTTGATTTCCTTCCTCCCACCAATTCCCTGGTGAGTACAGACTCAATTTCCCTGAAGTAAAGAAAAACTCCAACAGGTCTTAAAAGAAAGCTTTATATAAAAAGAAAGAAAAATACATACAAATGTTCTCTCTGTATTAAGATGATACAACACAGGGTCAATTGCTTAAAAGAATATTGAATAAACAGCCTTATTCAAAAGAATACAAATCAAAGCACTCCAGCACTTATATTCATGCAAATACCAAGAAAAGAAACCATATAACTTACTATCTGATCTCTTTGTCCTTACACTTAGAAACAGAAGACTAGAAAGTAGAAACTACTTCTCCAAAGCTCAGAGAAGCAGGCAGACAGACAAAAGACTCAGACACAAATTCCCTCCACCCAAAGTTGAAAAAATCCGGTTTCCTGATTGGTCCTCTGGTCAGGTGCTTCAGGTGAAAGAGACATTAACCCTTAGCTATCTGTTTATGACACGCCCCCCAAATTGCAGACAGTGGGGAAGCTCACTGGCGGCGATTTCCTTCTAGAACTTTAAAATAAACAGATTACTACAACACATGCACCTTTACATATACTACTAAGTATATAACTAACAGACTTCTACATTTTAAGAACACTTTTTAACTACTGAATTCTGGGAAACTCTCACGGGAGAGTGCATCAGCAACTTTGTTAGAAGCTCCTGTGATGTGTTGAATTTCAAAATCAAAATCTTGGAGAGCTAAACTCCAACGAAGAAGTTTCTTGTTGTTCCCCTTGGCAGTATGAAGCCACTTTAGTGCAGCATGGTCAGTTTGTAGTTGGAACCGCCGTCCCCAAACATATGGGCGTAGCTTTTCCAGGGCGTACACAATGGCATAGCATTCCTTTTCACTGACTGACCAGTGACTTTCCCTCTCAGACAGTTTCTTGCTGAGAAACACGACAGGATGGAAGTTGTGATCTGTTGCTTCCTGCATGAGCACTGCTCCTATACCACGCTCAGATGCATCTGTGGTTACTAGGAATGGCTTGTCAAAGTCCGGGGCCCTGAGCACAGGGTCAGACATGAGCGTTGCCTTAAGTTGGGTAAAGGCCTTTTGACACTCATCAGTCCACTTAACTGCATTTGGCTGGGTCTTTTTGGTCAGGTCGGTCAGTGGGGCAGCGATTTGGCTGTAGTGTGGTACAAATCGCCTGTAGTATCCGGCCAAGCCTAAGAGGATTGGACCTGCTTCTTTGACCGTGGGACAGGCCACTTTTGGATAGCATCCACCTTGGCCTGTAGGGGGTTTATGGTTCCTCGACCCACCTGGTGCCCCAGGTAAGTCACTCTGTTTTGGCCTATTTGACACTTTTTGGCCTTAACAGTTAGTCCGCCTGCCTGATGCGCTCAAAGACCTTTTCCAGGTGTAGTAGGTGTTCGGGCCAGGAGTCTGAAAAAATGGCCACATCATCGAGGTAGGCAACTGCAAATTCTCCCAGTCCAGCTAGTAGACCATCTACCAGCCTCTGGAAGGTGGCGGGTGCATTTCGAAGGCCGAAAGGAAGGACATTGAATTCATACACCCCCGCATGGGTGACGAATGCTGACCTCTCCTTGGCAGGTTCATCTAGCGGTACTTGCCAGTACCCCTTGGTTAAGTCTATTGTAGAGATGAACTGGGCACGTCCCAACTTCTCCAATAGCTCATCGGTACGTGGCATTGGATAGTTGTCCGGACGAGTTACAGCATTTAGCTTACGGTAGTCCACGCAAAAGCGTATTTCCCCATCTGGTTTGGGTACCAGAACCACTGGAGATGCCCATGCACTGGTAGATGGGCGGATTATACCCATCTGTAGCATGTTCTGGATCTCCCGTTCTATAGCAGCTTGGGCATGAGGAGACACTCGGTAGGGTGGGGTTCTGATTGGGTGAGCATTACCTGTATCAATGGAGTGGTATGCCCGTTCAGTCCGTCCTGGGGTGGCTGAGAACAATGGGGCGAAGCTAGTGCACAGCTCCTTGATTTGTTGCCGCTGCAGACGTTCCAGGGTGGTTGAGAGGTTCACCTCTTCCACGCCACCGTCTTTTTTCCCGTCGTAGTAGACACCGTCAGGCCACTCAGCATCATCTCCCTGGACTGTAAACTGACAAACCTGTAAGTCTCTGGAATAGAAAGGCTTGAGAGAATTAACATGGTACACTTTAGGCTTTAGTGAGGAATTGGGAAATGCTATGAGGTAGTTTACAGCTCCCAGGCGCTCTTGGACCGTGAATGGCCCTTCCCATGATGCTTCCATCTTATGGGCCTGTTGCGCCTTCAAGACCATAACCTGGTCTCCTACCTTGAAGGACCGATCTCTGGCATGTCTGTCATACCAGGCCTTTTGCTCTTCTTGAGCATCCTTTAGGTTCTCTCTAGCAAGGGCTAAAGAGTGTCGGAGGGTGCTTTGTAGGTTGCTTACAAAGTCCAGAATGTTAGTTCCTGGAGAAGGCGTAAACCCCTCCCATTGCTGCTTCACCAACTGTAATGGCCCTTAACCTCGTGACCATACACAAGTTCAAATGGTGAAAACCCTAAACTGGGATGTGGTACAGCCCTGTAGGCAAACAGCAACTGCTGCAACACTAGGTCCCAATTATTGGAGAATTCGTTGATGAATTTTCGTATCATGGCCCCCAAAGTTCCATTGAACCTTTCCACCAGGCCATTGGTTTGATGGTGGTATGGGTGGCAACCAAGTGATTCACCCCATGAGTTTCCCACAGTTTTTCCATGGTCCCTGCCAGGAAATTAGACCCTGAATCTGTAAGGATGTCGGAGGGCCAACCTACCCTGGCAAAGATGTCTGTTAGGGCCAGGCACACAGTGTTAGCCCTGGTGTTGCCTAGAGCTACTGCTTCTGGCCATCGGGTAGCAAAGTCCACTAAAGTCAGTACGTACTGCTTTCCTCTGGGCGTCTTTTTTGGGAAGGGCCCAGAATATCCACAGCTACTCGCTGAAATGGGACCTCAATTATGGGGAGTGGCTGGAGAGGGGCCTTGACCTGGTCTTGAGGCTTTCCCACTCTTTGGCATACCTCACAAGACCGGACATACTTGGCAACGTCCTTGCCCATCCCCTCCCAGTGGAAGGACTTCCCCAACCGGTCCTTGGTTCTGTTCACCCCAGCATGGCCACTGGGATGATCATGGGCTAAGCTTAAGAGCTTCCCCCGGTACTTAGTTGGAACCACCAACTGTTTTTGCGGCTGCCATTCTTCCCGGTGTCCACCAGAAAGAATTTCCTTGTATAAAAGTCCTTGGTCTATAACAAACCGGGATCGATTAGAAGAGCTGAGAGGCGGTGGGGTGCTCCGTGCCGCCGCCCAAGCTTTCTGAAGGCTGTCATCTGCTTCCTGCTCAGTCTGGAACTGTTCCCTTGAGGCTGGGGTCACCAGTTCTTCCTCAGACTGTGGACTTGGGCTTGGTCCCTCTGGAAGCGATGTAGGTGATGGGGTTGTTTCCGTTGCTGGTGAACCGCTCTCCGCTGGTGCACCTGAGGGTATTTCAGGCTCTGGCTGAGCCTTTTGGGTATGGCTGTCTGTTGCTTCTGCCAGTTGTGGCTCGCTGGCGCCCTCTGGCGTTGAGTTTGAAGATGGGGTTGCACTTGCTGGTGCTGGTTGCTGTTCCAGTTCCGGGCCTGGGACTGGAGATGCTGTGGCTGTTTCAGTGGTAGGCATGGAATCCGGGTCCACTACCTCTGTCTGGGTCTCTGGTAACACAGACGGGGCCTCTGTGGACGGCTCAGGAACAGGAATGGGTCTGGAAGCTTGCCTGGTTTGGCTACGTGTAACCATTCCCACTCTCTTGGCCCGCCTCACCTGGTTGGCCAAGTCTTCCCCCAGTAGCATGGGGATAGGATAATTGTCATAGACTGCAAAAGTCCACATTCCTGACCAGCCTTTGTACTGGACAGGCAGTTGAGCTGTAGGCAAGTCTACAGCTTGTGACATGAAGGGGTAAATTGTAACTTTGGCCTTTGGGTTGATGAATTTGGGGTCAACGAAGGATTGGTGGATAGCTGACACTTGTGCCCCCGTGTCTCTCCACGCAGTAACCTTCTTTCCGCCCACTCTCAAATTTCCCTTCGCTCCAAGGGTATTTGAGAGGCATCCGGGCCTGGGGATCTTTGGTGTGATGGTGGTGTAATGAATTGCACTCGCATGGTGTTCTTGGGACAGTTGGCCTTGATATGTCCCAGTTCATTACACTTAAAGCATCTTCCATCTGATGGGTCACTGGGCCGAGGTGAGTTACTGGAGACTGGTGAGGTTGAAGGGTAGGGTATCTGTGGCTTTACTTGGGTGGTATGTGGGGTCTTTGGCTGTCCTCGGTTGTAGGGTTTATGGTCTGTGTGCCCCCTGGGGTAATCGTTCCCCTTGACAGTAGCTTTCTTGCTTTCTGCCAGTTCCATCCATTTGGCTCCAATCTCCCCCGCCTCAGCGATATCTTTGGGATTTCCATCTTGTATGTACCGTGTGATGTCTTCAGGAACACCATCCAAGAACTGCTCCATTTGTATGAGGAGGTGCAGTTCTTCCAAGGTTTGAATGTTGTTTCCTGTTATCCAGGCCTCATAGTTTTTTGCAATGTAGTAGGCGTGTTTGGGAAATGACACCTCTGGTTTCCACTTTTGGGTTCTGAAGCGCCGACGGGCATGATCTGGGGTTATCCCCATTCTGTATCTGGCCTTGGTTTGAAAAAGTTTATAGTCATTCATTTGCTGCTTAGGCATTTCAGCTGCCACCTCTGCTAAAGGTCCACTGAGCTGTGACCTCAATTCTACCATGTACTGGTCTTCGGGGATGTTGTACCCAAGACAGGCTCTTTCAAAATTTTCCAAGAAGGCCTCGGTGTCATCACCTGCCTTGTAGGTGGGAAATTTCCTGTGCTGTGGAGCAATAATTGGCGCCGGGTTGTTAGGGTTGGCTGGCACATGCAGCCCAGCTTTTGCCATCCAGTTCATGTTTTCTCTGTTTTTCCTTCTCTTCATTCTCTTTTTGTTGTTTTTCCATTTCTTTTTGTGTTTTTTCCATTTCTTTTTGTGTTTTTTTCCATGTCTCGGCGGTGGCCGCCTCTTCTTCTGCTTGTTTCCTTCGGTAGGCCACCTCTTCTCTTCTAGTTTTCTTTTGTGTGCTGCCTCTTGGCTGCCTGTTCTCTTTGGAAGCTGCCAGTTTGATGCTTTCTTCCTTTCTTTCATCTCCATCTCTTTTTGTTTTATTTCCAGTTGTCGCCTGTGTTCAGCTTCTTTGATTTGTTCTTCGGCCTCAATTTTTGCCTTAGAAGTCATGGTTCCTGTTTTCTTGTGTTGGGGTGCCCTCCGGTGTTTATCTTCTGAACTGCAGGTTCTCTGTTGCCTCCTGAAGTCTGCCTAGCAACAGTGCCTTTAGCTAATTTTCAATGTTAAGTAAACCAGAAAAACCACTTTATTTGCATGCATATAGTGCTGGTATGACTCTCAATGGGAGTGCTATTGTGTGACAAAAGACCCTTAACAGTCTCTTAATGGCTTCTCGCTTAACATGCAAGCCACAAACTGCCAGAGAGAGCAGAAAAAAAATTCTCTCTGGTTCCCTTTTAAACCAAACTGTTTCTCTCTGCTAAAAAGCCCTTAGCAGAGAAAAGAAAAATATAATATTCCTACTGGCTTCTGGATTCTGTCTATATCCCACCACTGCTACACCATGTCATAACCTTAGTCCCAGATTTGGACCTTAGCGTCCAAAATGGGGGTTAGCATGAAAACCTCCAAGCTTAGTTACCAGCTTGGACCTGGTACTTGCTGCCACCACCCAAAAATTAGAGTGTTTTGGGGCACTCTGGTCCCCCTGAAAAACCTTCCCTGGGGACCCCAAGACCCAAATCCCTTGAGTCTCACAACAAAGGGAAATAATCCTTTTTCCCTTCCCCCCTCCAGGTGCTCCTGGAGAGATACACAGACACAAGCTCTGTGAACTACACAGAGTGACTCCCCCTCTCTGTTCCCAATCCTGGAAACAAAAGTACTTTCCTATTCCCCCAGAGGGAATGCAAAATCAGGCTAGCAATCCAACACACAGATCTCCCCTTGATTTCTTCCTCCCACCAATTCCCTGGTGAGTACAGACTCAATTTCCCTGAAGTAAAGAAAAACTCCAACAGGTCTTAAAAGAACGCTTTATATAAAAAAAAAAAAAAATAGCATATACAAATGGTCTCTCTGTATTAAGATGATACAATACAGGGTCAATTGCTTAAAAGAATATTGAATAAACAGCCTTATTCAAAAGAATACAAATCAAAGCACTCCAGCACTTATATTCATGCAAATACCAAAGAAAAGAAACCATATAACTTACTATCTGATCTCTTTGTCCTTACACTTAGAAACAGAAGACTAGAAAGTAGAACTACTTCTCCAAAGCTCAGAGAAAGCAGACAGACAAAGACTCAGACACAAACTTTCCTCCACCCAGAGTTGAAAAAATCCGGGTTCCTGATTGGTCCTCTGGTCAGGTGCTTCAGGTGAAAGAGACATTAACCCTTAGCTATCTGTTTATGAAAGGTCCCAACCCCAGCTCCAGGGGCATAACCCCTGGGGCCCTCGACCCGGCTCCAGGGGCCCAACCCCTGTGCAACCGAACCTAGCTCCAGGGGCCCAACCCCTGACGGCCCCAACACCAGCTCCAGGGGCCCAACCCCTGAGCGCCCGAACCATAGCTCCAGGGGCCTAACCCCAGAGGCCCCAACCCCAGCTCCAGGGGCCCAACCCCTGGGGACCCAACACCACCTCCAGGGGCCCAACCCCTCAGCGCCCGAACCATAGCTCCAGGTCCTAACCCCACGGCCCCAAACCCAGCTCCAGGGCCCGACCCTGGGGGCCCCAACACCAGCTCCAGGGGCCCAACCCCAGAGCGCCGAACCGCAGCTCCAGGGGCCCAACCCCTAGGGACCCAACACCAGCTCCAGGGGCCCAACCCCTGACGCCCGAACCTAGCTCCAGGGGCCTAACCCTGGGGCCCCAACACCAGCTCCAGGGCCCCAACGCCTGGGGCCCCAACCCAGCTCCAGGGCCCAACCCCTGAGTGCCCGAACCATAGCTCCAGGGACCTAATCCCTGGGGTCCCAACCCAGTTCCAGGGGGCCAACCCCTGAGCTCCTGAACCATAGCTCCAGGGGCCCACCCCTGAGCGCCCGAACCATAGCTCCAGGGGCCCAACCCCTGAGCGCCTGAACCATAGATCCAGGGGCCTAACCCCTGGGGCCCCAACCCCATCTCCAGGGCCCAACCCCTTGGAGTCCCAACACCAGCTCCAGGGCCCAACCCCTGAGCGCTCAAACCAAGCTCCAGGGGCCTAACCCCCGGGGGCCCCAACCCCAGCTCCAGGGGCCTAACCCCTGGGGGCCCCAACCCCAGCTCCAGGGGCCCAACCCCAGAGCTCCCGAACCATAGCTCCATGCAGGAAATGCTCTGTGCATTACCCTGCGTGAACACATGGTGTCACTGTTGCTCCATGCAGGGAAATGCTCTGTGTATTACACTGTGTGGCTACATGTTTCACTGTTGCTCCATGCGGGGAAAGGCACTGTGCATTACCGTATGTGGCTACACAGTGTCAGTCTTGCTCCATGCAGGAAATGCTCTGGGCATTACTGTGATAGAGTGGGGACTGTCTGGGTGGGGATGGGAGAATAGGGGGTCACTCTAGGTCAGGGGCCGCAAACCAGCTCGAGGGGCCCAACCCCTGAGCGCCCGAATCATAGCTCCAGGGGCCTAACGCCTGGGGGCCGAACACCAGCTCCAAGGCCCAACGCCTGAGCGCGCAAAAAATACCTCCAGGTGCCTAACCCCTGGGGGCCCTAACACCAGCTCCAGGGCCTCAACCCCTGAGCGTGAGAACCATAGCTCCAGGGGCCGAACCCCTGAGCGCCCGAACCATAGCTCCAGGGGCCAACCACTGAGCGCCTGAACCATAGCTCACAATGGCCTAACCCCTGGGGCCCCAACACCAGCTCCGGGGGCCCAACCCCTGGGGGGCACAACACCAGGTCCAGGGGCGCAACCCCTGAGCGCCCGACCTAGCTCTCCAGGGCCTAACCCCTAGGGGCCCCAATCCCAGCTCCAGGGGCCCAATCCCTGGGGGCCCCACCACCAGCTCCAGGGGCCCAATTCCTCAGCGCCCGAACCATAGCTCCAGGGCCTAACTCCCGGTGGCCCCCACCCCCACCTCCAGGGGCCCAAGCCCTGGGGCCCTCGACCCCAGCTCCAGGGGCCCAACCACTGAGCGCCCGAAACATAGCTCCAGGGGCCCAACCCTGAGCGCCTGAACCATAGCTCCAGGGACCTAACCCCTGGGGGCCCCAACCCCAGCTCCAGGGGCCCAACACCTGGGGCCCTCGACCCCAGCTCCAGGGGCCCAACACTTGAGCGCCCGAACCCTAGCTCCAGGGGCCTAACCCCTGGGGCCCCAACACCAGCTCCAGGGGCCCAACCCCTGAGCTCCCGAACCATAGCTCCAGGGGCCTAACCCCTAGGGGCCCCCACCCCAGCTCCAAGGGCCCAACCCCTGAGCACCCGAACCATAGCTCCAGGGGCCTAACCCCCGGGGGCCCCAACCCCAGCTCCAGGGGCCCAACCCCTGGGGCCCAACCATTGCTCCAGGGGCCCAACACCTGACGGCCCCAACACCAGCTCCAGGGGCCCACCCTGAGCGCCCGAACCATAGCTCCAGGGCCTAACCCCTGGGGCCCCCAAACCAGCTACAGGGCCCACCCCTGTCGTCCCAACACCAGCTCCAGGGGCCCAACCCCTGAGCGCCCGAACCATAGCTTCAGAGCATAACACCTGGGGGTCCCCATCCAAGCTCCAAGGGCCCAAACCCTGAGCGCCCGAACCATAGCTCCAGGTCCTAACCCCTGGGGGCCCAACCCCAGCTCCAAGGGCCCAACCCCTGGGGCAATCGACCCCAGCTCCGGGGGCCCAATCCCTGAGCGCCCGAACCATAGATCCAGGGGCCTAACCCCTGGGACCCCACACCAGCTCCAGGGGCCCAACCCTTGGAGCACCAACACCAGCTCCAGGGGCCAACCCCTAAGCGCTCGAACCAAAGCTCCAGGGGCCAAACCCCTGGGGCCCCAACACCAGCTCCAGGGGCCCAACCCCTGAAGCCCCAACCCCAGCTCCAGGGGCACAACCCCTGAGCGTCCGAACCATAGCTCCAAGGGGCCTAACCCCCGGGGGCCCCAACCCCAGCTCCAGGGGCCCAACCCCTGGGGGCCCCAACACCAGCTCCAGGGGCACAACCCCTGAGCGCCCGAACCATAGCTCCAGGGGCCTAACCCCTGGGGGCCGCAACACAAGCTCCAAGGGCCCAACCCCTGAACTCCCGAACAATACCTCCAGGGGCCTAACCCATGGGGGCAACACCCCAGCACCAAGGGCCCAACCGCTGAGCGCCCGAACCATAGCTCCAGGGGCCTAACCCCCGGGGGTCCCAACACCAGCTGCAGAGGCCGAACCCCTGAGCGCCCGATCCATAGCTCCAGGGGCCCAACCCCTGACGGCCCCAACACCAGCTGCAGGTGCCCAACCCCTGAGCGCCCGAACCATAGCTCCAGGGGCCTAACCCCTAGGCACCAACACCAGCTCCAGGAGCCCAGCTACTGGGGGCCCGAACACCAGCTCCAGGGGCCCAACCCCTGACGGCACCAACACCAGCTGCAGGGGCCCAACCCCTGAGCGTCCGAACCCCAGCTCCAGGGGCCCGACCCCTGGGGGCCCCAACACCAAACTCCAGGGGCCAAACCCCAGAGCGCCCCGAACCATAGCTCCAGGGGCCCAAACCCCTGGGGACCCGAACACCAGCTCCAGGGGCCCAACCCCTGGGGGCCCGAACCATAGCCCCAGGGGCCTCACCCCGGGGGCCGCAAAGACCATCTCCAGGGGCCCAACCCCTGGGGCCCCAACACCAGCTCCAGGGGCCCAACCCTGAGTGCCCGAACCATAGTTCTAGGGACCTAATCCCTGGGAGCCCTAACACCAGCTCCAGGGGCCCAACCCTGGGGCCATCGACCCCAGCTCCAGGGGCCCCAACCACTGAGCGCCCGAACCATAGCTCCAGGGGCCCAACCCTGAGGGCCCGAAACATAGATCCAGGGGCCTAACCCCCGGGGACCCCAACCCCAGCTCCAGGGGGCCCAATCCCTGAGGCCCGCGACCCCAGCCTCCAGGGGCCCAACCCCTGAGCGCTCCGAACCATAGCTCCAGGGGCCTAACCCCCCGGGGTCGCAACCCCAGGTCCATCGGTCAAACCCCTGGGGGCCCCAACACCAGCTCAAGGGGCCCAACCCCAGAGCGCCCGAACCATAGCTCCAGGGGCCCAACCCCTGGAGGCCCCAACACCAGCTTCAGGGGCCCAACCCCTGACGCGCCCCGAACCATAGCTCCAGGGGACTAACCCCTGGGGCCCCAACACCAGCTCCAGGGGACCAACCCCTGGGGCCCCAACACCAGCTCCAGGGGCCCAACCCCTGAGCGCCCAAACCATAGCTCCAAGCACCTAATCCCTGGGGGCCCCAACACCAGCTCCAGGGGCCCAAAACCTGAGCGCCCGAAAAATACCTCCAGGTGCCTAACCCCTGGTGGCACCAACACCAGCTTCAGGGTCCCAACCCCTGAGCGGCCCGAACCATAGCTCCAGGGGCCCAACCCCTGAGCGCCTGACCCATAACTCAAATGGCCTAACCCCTGGGGCCTCAATACCAGCTCCAGGGGCCCAACCCCTGGGGGCCCCAACACCAGCTCCGGGGCCCAACCCCTGAGGCCGCCCCGAACCATAGCTCCAGTTGCCCAACCCTGATCGCCCCGAACCCCAGGTCCAGAGGTCAAACCCCTGGGGGCCCCAACACCAGCTCCAGGGGCCAAACCCCTGAGCGCCCAAAACATAGATCCAGGGGCCTAACCCCCGGGGACTCCAACCCCAGCTCCAGGGGCCCAATCCCTGAGGCCCGGAACCCCAGCTCCAGGGGCCCAACCCCTGAGCGCCCGAACCATAGCTCCAGGGGCCTAACCCCCGGGGTCGCAACCCCAGGTCCAGGGGTCCAACCCCTGGGGGCCCAACAGAAGCTCCAAGGGCCAACCCCTGAGCGCCCGAACAATACCCCCAGGGGCCTAACCCATGGGGGCTCCAACACCAGCTCCAGGGGCCCAACCCCTGAGCGCCCGAATCATAGCTCCAGGGGCCTAACCCCTGGGGGCCCCCACCCCAGCTCCAACGGCCAAACCCTGAGCGCCCGAACCATAGCTCCAGGGGCCCAACCCCTGAGCGCCCCAACCATAGCTCCAGGGGCCCAACCCCTGGCGGCCCCAGCACCAGCTCCAGGGCCCAACCCCTGGAGGCCCCAACACCAGCTCCAGGGGCATAACCCCTGAGCTTCTGAACCATAGCTCCAGGGGCCTAACCCCCGGGGGCCCCAACCCCAGCTCCAGGGGCCCAACCCCTGGGGCCCCAACACCAGCTCCAGGGGCCCAACCCCTGGGGGCCCCAACACACGCTCCAGGGGCATAACCCCTGAGTTCTGAACCATAGCTCCAGGGGCCTAACCCCCGTGGCCCCACCCCTGCTCCAGGGGCCCGACCCCTGGGGGCCCCAACCACCAGCTCCAGGGGCCCAACCCAGAGCTCGTAACCATAGCTCCAGGGGCCCCACCCCTGGGGGCCCCCAACACCAGCTACAGGGGCTCAACCCCTGGGGCCCTAACACCAGCTCCAGGGGCCCAACGCCTGAGTGCCCGAACGATAGCTCCAGGGACATAATCCCTGGAGGCCCCAACACCAGCTCCAGGGGCCCAACACCTGAGCGCCCAAAAATACCTTCAGGTGCCTAACCTCTGGGGGCCCCCCCAACACTAGCTTCAGGGGCCCAACCCCTGAGTGCCCGAACCATAGCTCCAGGGGCCCAACCCCTGAGCGCCTGACCCATAGCTCAAATGGCCTAACCCCTGGGGCCCCAACACCAGCTCCGGGACCCAAACCCTGAGTACCCATACCATAGCTGCAGGGCCTAAACCTAGGGGCCCCAACCATAGCTCAAGGGGCCCAACCCCTGGTGGCCCCAACACCAGCTCCAGGGGCCCAATCCCTGAGCACCCGAACCATAGCTCCAGGGGCCTAACCCCAGGGCCCCAACCTCAGATCCAAGGGCCCCAACCCGTGGGGGCCCCAACACCAGGTCCAGGGGCCCAATACCTGAGCGCACGAAACCATAGCTCCAGGGGCCTAACCCCTGGGGCACCAACACCAGCTCCAGGGGCCCAACCCCTGGGGGCCCCAACACCAGCTCCAGGGGCCCAACTCCTGAGCGCCCGAACCATAGCTCCAGGGGCCTAACCCCTGTGGGCCCCAACACCAGCTCCAAGGGCCCAACCCCTGAGCGCCCGAACCATACCTCCAGGGGCCTAACCCCTGGGGCAGCAACACCAGCCCAAGGGGCACAACCCCTGGGGTCCTGGACCCCAGCTCCAGGGGCCCAACCCCAGAGAGCCCGAAACATAGCTCCGGGGGTCAAAACCCGGGGCCCCAACCCCAGCTCCAGGGGCCCAACCCCTGGGGGCCCCAACACCCGCTCCAGGGGCCCAACCCCTGAGCGCCCGAACCATAGCTCCAGGGCCTAACCCCCGGGGCCCCAACCCCAGTTCCAGGGGCCCAACCCCTGGGGGCCCCAACACCAGCTCCAGGGGCCGAACCCATGAGCGCCCGAACCATAGCTCCAGGGGTCTAACCCCTGGGGCCCCAACACCAGCTCCAGGGGCCCAACCAATGGGGTCCAAACACCAGCTCCAGGGGACCAAACCCTGAGTGCTCGAACCATAGCTCCAGGGGCCTAATCCCTGGGGGCCCCAACACCAGTCCCAGGGTCCCAACACCTGAGCGCCCGAACAATAACCTCCAGGAGCCCTAACCCCTGGGGGCCCCAACACCAGCTCCAGGGGCCCAACCGCTGAGCGCCCGAAACATAGATCAGGGGCCTAACCCTTGGCGGCCCCAACCCAGCTGCAGGGGCCCCACCCCTGGGGTCCTGGACCCCAGCTCCAGGGGCCCAACCCCAGAGCGCCCGAAACATAGCTCCGGGGTCTAACCCCCGGGGTCCCAACCCAAGATCCAGGGGCCCAACCCCTGGGGGCCCCCAACACCAGCTCCAGGGGCCCAACCCCTGAGCGCCCGAACCATAGCTCCAGGGGCCTAACCCCCGGGGCCCCAACAAACAGATCCAGGGGTCCAACCCCTGGGGGCCCAACACCAGCTCCAGGGGCCCAACACATGAGCGCCCGAAACCATGGCTCCAGGGGACTAACCCCTGGGGCACCAACACCAGCTCCAGGGGCCCAACCCCTGGGGCCCCAACACCAGCTCCAGGGGCCCAACACCTGAGCGCCCGAAAAATACCTCCAGGTGCCTAACCCCTGATGGCACCAACACCAGCTTCAGGGTCCCAACCCCTGAACGCCCGAACCATAGCTCCAGGGGCCCAACCCCTGAGCGCCTGACCCATAGCTCAAATGGCCTAACCCCTGGGGCCTCAATACCAGCTCCAGGGGCCCAACCCCTGGGGGCCCCAACACCAGCTCCGGGGCCCAACCCCTGAGCGCCCGAACCATAGCTCCAGTTGCCCAATCCCTGAGCGCCCGAACCATAGCTCCAGGGGCATAAACCCCTGGGGCCCCAAGACAAGCTCCAGGGTCCCAACCCCTGGAGGCCCCAACACCACCTCCAGGGACACAACCCCTGAGCATCCGAACCATAGCTCCAGGGGCCTAAACCCCGGGGGCCCCAACCCCAGCTCCAGGGGCCCAACCAATGGGGGCCCCAACACAAGCTCCAGGGTCCCAACCCCTGAGTGCCCGAACCATAGATCCAGGGCACAAAAACCCTGTGGTCCTCAACACCAGCTCCAAGGGCCGAACCCCTGAGCGCCCGAACCATAGCTCCAGTGGCCTAACCCCTGGGGCCCCAACACCAGCTCCAGGGGCCCAACCCCTGGCGGCCCCAACACCTGCTCCAGGGGCCCAACCCCTGAGCGCCCGAACCATAGCTCCAGGGGCCTAACCCCTAGGGGCCCCAAACCCCAGCTCCAGGGGCCCAACCCCTGGGGGCCCCAACACCAGCTCCAGGGGCCCAACCCCTGAGCGCCCGAAACATAGATCCAGGGGCCTAACCCCCGGGGACTCCAACCCCAGCTCCACGGGCCCAATCCCTGAGGCCCGCGAACCCAGCTCCAGGGGCCCAACCCCTGAGCGCCCGAACCATAGCTCCAAGCACCTAATCCCTGGGGGCCCCAACACCAGCTCCAGGGACCCAACCGCTGAGCGCCCGAACCATAGCTCCAGGGGCCCAACCCCTGAACGCCTGACCCATAGCTCAAATGGTCCTAACCCCTGGGGCCTCAACACCAGCTCCAGGGGCCCAACCCCTGGGGGCCCCAACACCAGCTCCGGGGCCCAACCCCTGATCGCCCGAACCATAGCTCCAGGGGCCTATCCCCTGGGGTCCAACACCAGCTCCAGGGGCCCAAACCCTGGTAACCCCAACACCAGATCCAGGGACACAACCCTGAGCGCCCGAACCATAGCTCCAGGGGCCTAACCCCCGGGGGCCCCAACCCCAGCTCCAGGGGCCCAACCCCTGGGGCCAACGACCCCAGCTCCAGGGGCCCAACCACTGAGCGTCCCAACCATAGCTCCAGGGGCCCAACCCCTGAGCGCCCGAACCCTAGCTCCAGGGGCCTAACAGCTGGGGCCCCAACACCAGCTCCAGGGGCCTAACCCCTGGGGGCCCCAACCCCAGCTCCAGGGGCCCAACCCCTGGCGCCCTCGACCGCAGCTCCAGGGGCCCAACCACTGAGCGCCCGAACCCAAGCTCCAGCGGACTAACCCCTGGGGGCCAAACACAAGCTCCAAGGGCCCAACCCCTGAGTGCCCGAACAAAAGCTCCAGGGGCCTAACCCCTGGGGGCCCCAACACAAGCTCCAAGGGCCCAACCGCTGAGCGCCCGAAGAATACCTCCAGGGGCCTAACCCCTGGGGGCTCCAACACCAGCTCCAGGGGCCCAATCCCTGAGCGCCCGAACCATAGCTCCAGGGGCCTAACCACTGGGGGCCCCCACCCCAGCTCCAACGGCCCAACCCCTGAGCGCCCGAACCATAGCTCCAGGGGCCCAACCCCTGAGCGCCCGAAACATAGCTCCAGGGGCCTAAACCCTGGGGCCCCAACACCAGCTCCAGGGGCCCAAACCCTGGAGACCCCAACACCAGCTCCAGGGGCATAACCCCTGAGCTTCTGAACCATAGCTCCAGGGATCTAACCCCCGGGGGCCCCAACCCCAGCTCCAGGGGCCCAACCCCTGGGGCCCCAACACAAGCTCCAGGGGTCCAACCCCTGAGCGCCCGAACCATAGCTCCAGGGGCCTAAACCTCGGGGGCCCCAACCCCAGCTTCAGGGTCCCAACCCCTGGGGCCCTCAACCCCAGCTCCAGGGGCCCAACCCCTGAGCTCCGGAACCATAGCTCCGGGGCCTAACCCGTGGGGCCTCAACACCAGCTCCAGGGGAACACCACTCAGCGCCCGAACCATAGCTCCAGGGGCCTAACCCCCGTGGCCCCAAACCCCTGCTCTTGGGGCCCGACCCCTGGGGGCCCCAACACCAGCTCCAGGGGCCCAACCCCAGAGCGCCGTAACCATAGCTCCAGGGGCCCCACCCCTGGGGGCCCCAACAAAAGCTACAGGGGCCCCAACACCTGAGCGCCCGAAAAATACCTCCAGGTGCCTAACCCCTGGGGGCCCCAACACTAGCATCAGGGATTCAACCCTTGAGCTCCCGAACCATAGCTCCAGGGGCCCAACCTCTGAGCGCCCGAACCATAGCTCCAGGGGCCCAACCCCTGAGCGCCTGAACCATAGCTCAAATGGCCTAACCCCTGGGGCCCCAACACCAGATCCAGGGGCCCAACCCCTGGGGGCCCTAACACCAGCTCCGGGACCCAAACCCTGAGCGCCCGAACCATAGCTGCAGGGGCCTAAACCTAGGGGCCCCAACCTTTGATCCAAGGGCCCAACCCGTGGCGGCCCCAACACCAGGTCCAGGGGCCCAATACCTGAGCGCACGAACCATAGCTCCAGGGGCCTAACCCCTGGGGCACCAACACCAGCTCCAGGGGCCCAACCCCTGGGGGCCCCAACACCAGTTCCAGGGGCCAAACTCCTGAGCGCCCGAACCATAGCTCCTGGGGCCTAACCCCTGTGGGCCCCAACACCAGCTCCAAGGGCCCAACCTCTGAGCGCCCGAACCATACCTCCAGGGTCCTAAACCCTGGGGCAGCAACACCAGCCCATGGGGCCCAACCCCTGGGGGCCCCAAAACCAGCTCCAGGGGCCCAACCGCTGAGCGCCCCGAAACATAGATCCAGGGGCCTAACCCTTGGCGGCCCCAAACCCCAGCTGCAGGGGCCCAACCCCTGGGGTCCTGGACCCCAGCTACAGGGGCCCAACCCCAGAGCGCCCGAAACATAGCTCCGGGGTCTAACCCCCGGGGCCCCAACCCCAGATCCAGGGGCCCAACCCCTGGGGGCCCCAACACCAGCTCCAGGGGCCCAACCCCTGAGCTCCCGAACCATAGCTCCAGGGGCCTAACCCCCGGGGCCCCAACCCCAGATCCAGGGGCCCTACACCTGGGGGCCCCAACACCAGCTCCACGGGCCCAACCCATGAGCGCCCGAACCATAGCTCCAGGGGTCTAACCCCTGCGGCCCCAACACCAGCTCCAGGGGCCCAACCGATGAGGTCCAAACACCAGCTCCAGGGGCCCAACCCCTGAGCGCCCAAAACATAGATCCAGGGGCCTAAACCCCGGGGGCCCCAACCCCAGCTCCAGGGGCCCAACCCCTGGGGCCCTGGACGCCAGCTCCAGGGGCCCAACCCCTGAGCGCCCGAACCATAGCTCCGGGGTCCAACCCCAGGGGCCCCAACCCCAGCTCCAGGGGCCCAACCCCTGACCGCCCGAACCATAGCTCCAGGGGCCTAACCCCGGGCCCCACCCTCAGATCCAAGGGCCCAGCCCGTGGGGGCTCCAACACAAGCTCCAGGGGCCCAATACCTGAGCGCACGAACTATAGCTCCAGGGCCCTAACCCCTGGGGCACCAACACCAGCTCCAGGGGCCCAACCTCTGGGGGCCCCAACACCAGTTCCAGGGTCCCAACTCCTGAGCGCCCGAACCATAGCTCCAGGGGCGTAACCCCTGTGGGCCCCAACACCAGCTCCAAGGGCCCAACCCCAGAGCGCCCGAAACATAGCTCCGGGGTCTAACCCCCGGGGCCCCAACCCCAGATCCAGGGGCCCAACCCCTGGGGGCCCCAACAAAAGTTCCAGGGGCCCAACACCTGAACGCCCGAACAATACCTCCAGGTGCCTAACCCCTGGGGGGCCCAACACCAGCTCCAGGGTCCCAACCCCTGAGTACACGAACCATAGCTCCAGGGGCGCAACCCGTGTGCGCCTGAACCATAGCTCAAATGGTCTAACCCCTGGGGGACCAACACCAGCTCCAGGGGCCCAACCCCTGAGCGCCCGAACCATAGCTCCAGGGGCCTAACGCCTAGGGGCCCCAACCCCAGCTCCAGGGGCCCAACCCCTGGGGGCCCCAACACCAGTTCCAGTTGCCCAACCCC
Organism: Gopherus flavomarginatus; assembly: GCF_025201925.1. Lineage (NCBI taxonomy): Eukaryota > Metazoa > Chordata > Testudines > Testudinidae > Gopherus > Gopherus flavomarginatus. The sequence goes on along the minus strand of NC_066622.1, from coordinate 55,964,699 downwards.
TGAGCGCCCGAAACATAGATCCAGGGTCCTAACCCCCGGGAGCCCGAACCCCAGCTCCAGGGGCCCAACCCCTGGGGCCTGGACCCCAGCTCCAGGGGCCGAACCCCTGAGTGCCCGAACCATAGCTCCAGGATCCTAATCCCTGGGTTTCCCAACACCAGTTCCAGGGGCTCAACACCTGAGCGCCCGAACAACAGCTCCAGGTGCCTAAACCCTAGGGGCCCAAACACCAGCTCCAGGGGCCCAACCCCTGAGCGCCCGAACCATAGCTCCAGAGGCCGAACCCCTGAGCGCCCCGAACCATAGCTCCAGGGACCCAACCCTGAGCGCCTAAACCATAGCTCAAATGGCCTAACCCCTGGGGCCCCAACACCAGCTCCAGGGGCCCAACCCCTGAGCGCCCGAACCATAGCTCCAGGGGCCTAACCCCTAGGGAGACCAACCCCAGCTCCAGGGGCCCAACCCCTTGGGCCCTCGACCCCAGCTCCAGGGGCCCAACCACTGAGCGCCCGAACCATAACTCCAGGGGCCCAACCCCAGAGCGCCTGAACCCTAGCTCCAGGGGCCTAACCCCTGGGGGCCCCAACCCCAGCTCCAAAGGCCCAACCTCTGGGGGCCCCAACACCAGTTCCAGGGGCCCAACCCCTTAGACCCCGAACCATAGCTCCAGGGGCCAATCCCCTGACGGCTCCAACACCAGCTCTAGGGGCCCAACCCCTTGGGCCCTCGACCCCAGCTCCAGGGGCCCAACCACTGAGCGCCCGAACCATAACTCCAGGGGCCCAACCCCAGAGCGCCCGAACCCTAGCTCCAGGGGCCTAACCCCTGAGCGCCCGAACCCTAGCTCCAGGGACCTAACCCCTGGGGCCCCAACACCAGCTCCAGGGGCCCTACCCCTGGAAGCCGCAACACCAGATCCAGGGGCACAACCCCTGGGGGCCCCAACTCCAGCTCCAGGGGCCCAACCCCTGAGCGCCCGAACCATAGATCCAGGGGCCTATCCCCCGGGGACCTAACCCCAGCTCTAGGGTCCCAACCTCTCGGGGCCCCAACACCAGCTCCAGGAGACCAACACCTGGGGGCCCCAACAAAAGCTCTAGGGGCCCAACCCCAGAGCGCCTGAACAATACCTCCAGGGGCCTAACCCCTGGGGCCCCAACACCAGCCCAAGCGGCCCAACACCTGGGGGCCCCAACACCAGCTCCAGGGGCCCAACCCATGAGCGCCCGAACCAAAGCTCCAGGGACCTAATCCCTAGGGGCCCTAACCCCAGCTCCGGGGGCCCAACCCCTGGAGCCATGGACCCCAGCACCAGGGGCCGAACCCCAGAGCGCCCGAACCATAGCTCCGGGGTCTATCCCCCGGGGCCCCAACCCGAGATCCAGTTGCCCAACCCCTGGGGGCCGCAACTCCAGCTCCAGGGGCCCAACCCCTGAGCGCCTGAACCATAGCTCCAGGGGCCTAACCCCCGGGTCCCCAACCCCAGATCCAGGGGCCCAACCCCTGGGGGCCCCAACACCAGCTCCAGGGGCCCAACCAATGAGCGCCCGAACCATAGCTCCAGGGGTCTAACCCCTGGGGCCCCAACACCAGCTCCAGGGGACCAAAACCTGAGTGCCCGAACCATAGCTCAAGGGGCCTAATCCCTGGGGGCGCCAACAACAGTTCCAGGGGCCCAACACCTGAGCGCCCCGAACAATACCTCCAGGTTCCTAACCCCTGGGGGCCCCAACACCAGCTCCAGGGGCCCAACCCCTGAGAGCCCAAACCATAGCTCCACGGGCCCAACCCCTGAGCGCCTGAACCATAGCTCAAATGGCCTAACCCCTGGGGCCCCAACACCAGCTCCAGGGGCCCAACCCCTGAGCGCCCGAACCATAGATCCAGGGGCCTAACCCATGGGGCCCCAACAAAAGCTCCAGGGGTCAAACCCCTGGGGGCCCCAACACTAGCTCCAAGGGCCCAACCCCTGGGGGCCCCAACAGCAGCTCCAGGGGCCCAACCCCTGAGCGCCCAAAACATAGATTCAGGGGCCTAACCCCCAGGAGCCCGAACCCCAGCTCCAGGGGCCCAATCCCTGGGGCCTGGACCCCAGCTCAAGGGGCCCAACCCCTAAGCACCCGAACCATATCTCCGGGGCCTAACCCCTGGGGCCCCAACACCAGCTCCAGGGGCCCAACTCCTGAGCGCCCGAAACATAGCTCCAGGGGCCTAACCCCCGTGGCCCCAACCTCAGATCCAGGGGCCCAACCCCTGGGGGCCCCAACACCACCTCCAGGGGCCCAACCCCTGAGCGCCCAAACCATAGCTCCAGGGGCCTAACCCCTGGGGCCCCAACACGAGTTCCAGGGGCCCAACCCCTGCGGCCCCAACACCAGCTCCAGGGGCCCAAACTCTGAGTGCCTGAAACATAGCTAGAGGGGCCTAATCCCTGGGGGCCCCAACACCAGTTCCACGGGCCCAACACCTGAGCGCCCGAACAAAACCTCCAGGTACCTAACCCCTGGGTGCCCAAACACCAGCTCCAGGGGCCCAACCCCTGAGCGCCCGAACCATAGCTCCAGGGGCCCAACCCCTGAGCGCCTGAACCATAGCTCCAGGGGCCCAATCCCTGAGCGCCTAAACCATAGCTCAAATGGCCTAACCCCTGGGGCCCTAACACCAGCTCCAGGGGCCCAAACCCTGAGCGCCCGAACCATAGCTCCAGGGGCCTAACCCCTGGGGGCCCCAACCCCAGCTCCAGGGCCCCAACCCCTGGGGGCCCCAACACCAGCTCCAGGGGCCCAACCCCTGAGCGCCCGAACCACAGCTCCAGAGGCCTAACCACCGGGGGCCCGAACTCCAGCTCCAGGGGCACAACCCCTTGGGCCCTCGACAACAGCTCCAGGGGCCCAACTACTGAGCGACCGAACCCTAGCTCCAGGGGCCTAACCCCTGGGGGCCCCAACCTCAGCTCCAGGGGCTCAACCCCTGGGGGCCCCAACACCAGTTCCAGGGGACCAACCTCTGAGCGCCCGAACCATAGCTACAGGGGAATAACCCCTGTGGGCCACAACACCAGCTCCAAGGGCTCAAACCCTGAGCGACCGAACCATACCTCCAGGTGCTTAACCCAAGGGGCCCCAACACCAGCCCAAGTGGCCCAACACCTTTGGGCCCCAACACCAGCTACAGGGGCCCAACCGATGAGCGCCCGAACCATAGCTCCAGGGGCCTAATGCCTAGGGGCCCTAACCCCAGCTCCGGGGGCCCAACCTCTGGAGCCATGGACCCCAGCTCCAGGGGCCCAAACCCTGAGTGCCCGAACCATAGCTCCGGGGTCTAACCCCCGGGGCCCCAACCCCAGATCCAGGGGCCCAACCCCTGGGGGCCCGAACCATAGCTCCTGGGCCTAACAACCGGACCCCAACTTCAGATCCAAGGGGCCAACCCCTGGGGGCCCCAACATCAGTTCCAGGGGCCCAACTCCTGAGCGCCTGGACCATAGCTCCAGGGGCCTAACCCCTGTGGGCCCCAACACAAGCTCAAAGGGCCCAACAACTGAGCGCCCGAACTATACCTCCAGGGTCCTAAGCCCTGGGGCCCGAACACCAGCCCAAGGGGCCCAACCCCTGGGGGCCCCAACACCAGCTCCAGGGGCACAACCGCTGAGAGCCCGAAACATAGATCCAGGGGCCTAACCCCTGGGGGCCCCAACCCCAGCTCCAGGGGCCCAACCCCTGGGGCCCTGGACCCCAGCTCCAGGGGCCCAACACCAGAGCGCCCGAAACATAGCTCCGGGGTCTAACCCCCGGGGCCGCAACCCCAGATCCAGGGGCCCAACCCCTGGGGCCCCAACACCAGCTCCAGGGGCCCAACCCCTGAGCGCCCGAACCATAGCTCCAGGGGCCTAACCCCCGGGGCCCCAACCCCAGATCCAGGGGCCCAACCCCTGGGGGCCAAAAACACCAGCTCCAGGGGCCCAACCCCTGAGCGCCCGAACCATAGCTCCAGGGGTCTAACCCCTGGGGCCCCAACACAAGCTCCAGGGGCCCAACCAATGGGGTCCAAACAGCAGCTCCAGGGGACCAAACCCTGAGTGCCCGAACCATAGCTCCAGAGGCCTAACCACCGGGGGCCCCAACTCCAGCTCCAGGGGCACAATCCCTGGCGCCCTCGACCCCAGCTCCAGGGGCCCAACCACTGAGCGACCGAACCCTAGCTCCAGGGGCCTAACCACCGGGGGCCCCAACCCCAGCTCCAGGGGCCCAACCCCTTGGGCCCTCGACCCCAGCTCCAGGGGCCCAACCACTGAGCGCCCGAACCATAGCTCCAGGGGCCCAACCCCTGAGCGCCCGAACCCTAGCTCCAGGGGCCTAACCCCTGGGGGCCCCAACCCCAGCTCCACGGGCTCAACCCCTGGGGGCCCCAACACCAGTTCCAGGGGACCAACCTCTGAGCGCCCGAACCATAGCTACAGGGGAATAACCCCTGTGGGCCACAACACCAGCTCCAAGGGCTCAAACCCTGAGCGACCGAACCATACCTCCAGGTGCTTAACCCAAGGGGCCCCAACACCAGCCCAAGTGGCCCAACACCTTTGGGCCCCAACACCAGCTACAGGGGCCCAACCGATGAGTGCCCGAACCGTTGCTCCAGGGGCCTAATGCCTAGAGGCCCTAACCCCAGCTCCGGGGGCCCAACCTCTGGAGCCATGGACCCCAGCTCCAGGGGCCCAAACCCTGAGCGCCCGAACCATAGCTCCGGGGTCTAACCCCCGGGGCCCCAACCCCAGATCCAGGGGCCCAACCCCTGGGGGCCCGAACCATAGCTCCTGGGCCTAACCCCCGGACCCCAACTTCAGATCCAAGGGGCCAACCCCTGGGGGCCCCAACACCAATTCCAGGGGCCCAACTCCTGAGAGCCCGGACCATAGCTCCAGGCGCCTAACCCCTGTGGGCCCCAACACAAACTCAAAGGGCCCATCAACTGAGCGCCCGAACTATACCTCCAGGGTCCTAAGCCCTGGGGCCCCAACACCAGCCCAAGGGGCCCAACCCCTGGGGGCCCCAACACCAGCTCCAGGGGCCCAACCGCTGAGAGCCCGAAACATAGATCCAGGGGCCTAACCCCTGGGGGCCCCAACCCCAGCTCCAGGGGCCCAACCCCTGGGGCCCTGGACCCCAGCTCCAGGGGCCCAACACCAGAGCGCCCGAAACATAGCTCCGGGGTCTAACCCCCGGGGCCGCAACCCCAGATCCAGGGGCCCAACCCCTGGGGCCCCAACACCAGCTCCAGGGGCCCAACCCCTGAGCGCCCGAACAATAGCTCCAGGGGCCTAACCCCCGGGGCCCCAACCCCAGATCCAGGGGCCCAACCCCTGGGGGCCAAAAACACCAGCTCCAGGGGCCCAACCCCTGAGGGCCCGAACCATAGCTCCAGGGGTCTAACCCCTGGGGCCCCAACACAAGCTCCAGGGGCCCAACCAATGGGGTCCAAACACCAGCTCCAGGGGACCAAACCCTGAGTGCCCGAACCATAGCTCCAGGGGCCTAATCCCTGGGGGCCCCAACACCAGTTCCAGGGGCCCAACACCTGAGCGCCCGAACAATACCTCCAGGTGCCTAAACCATGGGGGCCCCAACACCAGCTCCAGGGGCCCAACCCCTGAGCGCCCGAACCATAGCTCCAGAGGCCTAACCCCTAGGGGCCCCAACCCCAGCTCCAGGGGCCCAACCCCTGGGGGCCCCAACACCAGCTCCAGGGGCCCAACCCCTGAGAGCCCGAAACATAGATCCAGGGGCCTAACCCCCGGGAGCCCGAACCCCAGCTCCAGGGCCCCAACCCCTGGGGCCTGGACCCCAGCTCCAGGGGCCCAACCCCTGAGTGCCCGAACCATAGCTCCAGGGCCTAACCCCCGTGTCCCCAACCTCAGATCCAGGGGCCCAACCCCTGGGGGCCCCAACACCACATCCAGGGGCCCAACCCCTGAGCGCCCAAACCATAGCTCCAGGGGCCTAACCCCTGGGGCCCCAACACCAGTTCCAGGGGCCCAACCCCTGGGGCCCCAACACCAGCTCCAGGGGCCCAAACTCTGAGTGCCCGAAACATAGCTAGAGGGGCCTAATCCCTGGGGTCCCCAACACCAGTTCCAGGGGCCCAACATCTGAGCGCCCGAACAAAACCTCCAGGTGCCTAACCCCTGGGGCCCCAACAACAGCTCCAGGGGCCAAAACTCTGAGCGCCAGAACCATAGCTCCAGGGGCCTAACCCCTAGCGGCCCCAACCCCAGCTCCAGGGGCCCAACCCCTGGGGGCCCCAACCCCAGCTCCAGGGACCCAACCCCTGAGCGCCCGAACCATAGCTCCAGAGGCCTAACCACCGGGGGCCCCAACTCCAGCTCCAGGGGCACAACCCCTGGGGCCCTCGACCCCAGCTCCAGGGGCCCAAACACTGAGCGACCGAACCCTAGCTCCAGGGGCCTAACCACCGGGGGCCCCAACCCCATCTCCAGGGGCCCAACCCCTTGGGCCCTCGACCCCAGCTCCAGGGGCCCAACCACTGAGCGCCCGAACCATAGCTCCAGGGGCCCAACCCCTGAGCGCCCGAACCCTAGCTCCAGGGGCCTAACCCCTGGGGGCTCCAACCCCAGCTCCAGGGGCCCAACCCCTGGGGGCCCCAACACCAGTTCCAGGGGACCAACCTTGAGCGCCCGAACCATAGCTCCAGGGGCCTAACCCCTGGGGGCCCCAACACCAGCTCCAGGGGCCCAACCCCTGAGCGCCCGAACCATAGCTCCAGGGGTCTAACCCCTGTGGCCCCAACACCAGCTCCATGGGTCAATCCCCTGAGCGCCCAAACAATACCTCCAGGGACCTAACCCCTGGGCGCACCAACCCCAGCTCCGGGGGCCTAACCCCTGGGAGCCCCAACACCAGCTCCAGGGGCCCATCCCCTGGGGGCCCCAACACCAGCTCTAGTGGCCCAAACCCTGAGCGCCCGAACCGTAGCTCCAGGGGCCTAACCGCCGGGGGCCCCACCCCACCTCTAGAGGCCGAACCCCTGAGGATCTCGACCCCAGGTCTAGGGGCACAACCCCTTAGCGCCCGAACCATAGCTCCAGGGGCCAAACCCCTGAAGGCTCCAACACCAGTTCCAGGGGCCCAACCCCTGAGCGCCCGAACCATAGCTCCAGGGGCCTAACCCCTAGGGGCCCCAACCCCAGCTCCTGGGGCCCAACCCCTGGGTGCCCCAACACCAGCTCCAGGGGCCCAACCCCTGAGCCCCCGAACCATAGCTCCAGAGCCCTAACTACCGGGGGCCCCAACCCCAGCTCCAGGGGCCCAACCCCTTGGGCCCTCGACCCCAGCTCCAGGGGCAAAACCACTGAGCTCCCGAACCATAGGTCCAGGGGCCCAACCCCTGAGCGCCCGAACCCTTGCTCCAGGGACCTAACCCCTGGGGCCCCAACACCAGCTCCAGGGGCCCTACCACTGGAAGCCCCAACACCAGCTCCAGGGGCAAAACCCCTGGGGGAACCAACACCAGTTCCAGGGGCCCAACCCCTGAGCACCCGAACCATAGATCAAGGGGCCTAACCCCCGGGGACCTAACCCCAGCTCCAGGGTCCCAACCTCTCGAGGCCCCAACAGCAGCTCCAGGAGCCCAAAACCTGGGGGCCCCAACAAAATCTCCAGGGGCCCAACCCCAGAGCGCCTGAAACATAGCTCCAGGGGCCCAGCCCCTGGGGGCCCCAACACCAGCTCCAGGGGCCCAACCCCTGAGCTCCCAAACCATAGCTCTAGGGGCCTAACCCCTGGGGCCCCAACACCAGCTCCAGGGGCCCAACCCCTGGGGGCCCCAACACCAGCTCCAGGGGCCCAACTCCTGAGCGCCCGAACCATAGCTCCAGGGGCCTAACCCCTGTGGGCCACAACACCAGCTCCAAGGGCCCAAACCCTGGAGGCCCCAACACCAGTTCCAGGGGCCCAACTCCTGAGCGCCCGAACCATACTTCCAGGGGCCTAACCCCTGGGGCCCCAACACCAGCCCAAGGGGCCCAACACCTGGGGGCCCCAACACCAGCTCCAGAGGCCCAACCCATGAGCGCGCGAACCATAGCTCCAGGGACCTAATCCCTAGAGGCCCTAACCCCAGCTCCGGGGGCCCAACCCCTGGAGCCATGGACCACAGCTCCACGGGCCCAACCCCTGAGCGCCCGAACAATAGCTCCGGAGTCTACCCCCGGGGCTCCAACCCCAGATCCAGGGGCCCAACCCCTGGGAGTCCCAACACCAGCTCCAGGGGCCCAACCCCTGAGCTCCCCACCATAGCTCCAGGGGCCTAACCCCCCGGGTCCCCAAACCCAGATCCAGGGGCCCAACCCCTGTGGAATCAAACACCAGCACCAGGGGCCCAACCAATGAGCGCCCAAAAAATAGCTCCAGGGGTCTAACCCCTGGGGCCCTAACACCACCTCCAGGGGCCCAACCCCTGGGGCCCCAACACCAGCTCCAGGGGACCAAAACCTGAGTGCCCGAACCATAGCTCCAGGGGCCTAATCCCTGGGGGCCCCAACAACAGTTCCAGGGGTGCAACACCTGAGCGCCCGAACAATACCTCCAGGTGCCTAACCCCTGGGGCCCCAACACCAGCTCCAGGGGCCCAACCCCTGAGAGCCCGAACCATAGCTCCAGGGGCCCAACCCCTGAGCGCCTGAACCATAGCTCAAATGGCCTAACCCCTGGGGCCCCAACAGCAGCTCCAGGGGAACAACCCCTGAGCGCCCGAACCATAGATCCAGGGGCCTAACGCCTGATTCCCCCACAAAAGCTCCAGGGGCCAAACCCCTGGGGGCCCCGGCACCAGTTCCAGGGGCCCAACTCCTGAGCGAACGAACCATAGGTCCAGGGGCCTAAGCCCTGTGGGCCCCAACACCAGCTCCAAGGGCCCAACCACTGGGGGCCCCAACAGCAGCTCCAGGGGCCCAACCCCTGAGAGCCCAAAACATAGATCCAGGGGCCTAACCCCCGGGAGCCCGAACCCCAGCTCCAGGGGCCCAACCCCTGGGTCCTGGACCCCAGCTCAAGGGGCCCAACCCCTGAGCGCCCGAACCATATCTCCGGGGCCTAACCCCTGGGGCCCCAACCTCAGATCCAGGGGCCCAATCCCTGGGAGCCCCAACACCACATCCAGGGGCCCAACCCCTGAGCGCTCAAACCATAGCTCCAGGGGCCTAACCCCTGGGCCCCAACACCAGTTCCAGGGGCTCAACCCCTGGGGCCCGAACACCAGCTCCAGGGGCCCAAACCCTGAGTGCCCGAACCATAGCTAGAGGGGCCTAATCCCTGGGGTCCCCAACACCAGTTCCAGGGGCCCAACACCTGAGCGCCCGAACAAAACCTCCAGGTGCCTAACCCCTGGGGGCCCCAACACCAGCTCCAGGGGCCCAACCCCTGAGCGCCCGAATCATAGCTCCAGGGGCCCAACCCCTGAGTGCCTGAACCATAGCTCCAGGGGCCCAACCCGTGAGCGCCTAAACCATAGCTCAAATGGCCTAACCCCTGGGGCCCCAACACCAGCTCCAGGGGCCCAAACCCTGAGCGCCCGAACCATAGCCCAAGGGGCCTAACCCCTAGGGGCCCCAACCCCAGCTCCAGGGGCCCAACGCCTGAGCGACCAAACCATAGCTCCAGGGGCCTAACCCCTGGGGCCCCAACACCACCTCCAGGGGCCCAACCCCTGGGGCCCCAACACCAGCTCCAGGGGCCCAAACCCTGAGTGCCCGAACCATAGCTAGAGGGGCCTAATCCCTGGGGGCCCCAACACCAGTTCCAGGGGCCCAACACCTGAGCGCCCGAACAAAACCTCCAGGTGCCTAACCCCTGGGGGCCCCAACACCAGCTCCAGGGGCCCAACCCCTGAGCGCCCGAACCATAGCTCCAGGGGCCCAACCCCTGAGCGCCTGAACCATAGCTCCAGGGGTCCAACCCGTGAGCGCCTAAACCATAGCTCCAATGGCCTAACCCCTGGGGCCCCAACACCAGCCCCAGGGGCCCAAACCCAGAGGGCCCGAACTATAGCTCCAGGGGCCTAACTCCTAGGGGCACCAACCCCAGCTCTAGGGGCCCAACCCCTGGGGGCCCCAACACCAGCTCCAGGGGCCGAACCCCTGAGCGCCCGAACCATAGCTCCAGAGGCCTAACCACCGGGGGCCCCAACCCCAGCTCCAGGGGTACAACCCCTGAGCGCCAGAATCATAGCTCCAGGGGCCTAACCCCCGGGTCCCCAACCCCAGATCCAGGGGCCCAACCCCTGGGGGCCCCAACACCAGCTCCAGGGGCCCAACCCCTGGGGCCCCAACACCAGCTCCAGGGGACCAAAACCTGAGTGCCCGAACCATAGCTCCAGCGGCCTAATCCCTGGGGGCACCAACACCAGCTCCAGGGGCCCAGCCCCTGAGAGCCCGAACCATAGCTCCAGGGGCCCAACCCCTGAGCGCCTGAACCATAGCTCAAATGGCCTAACCCCTGGGGCCCCAACACCAGCTCCAGGGGCCCAACCCCTGAGCGCCCGAACCATAGATCCAGGGGCCTAACCCCTGGGGCCCCAACAAAAGCTCTAGGGGCCAAACATCTAGGGGACCCAACACCAGTTCCGGGGGCCCAACTCCTGAGCGCCCGAACCAAAGCTCCAGGGGCCTAACCCCTGTGGGCTCCAACAAGAGCTCCAAGGGCCCAACCCCTGGGGGCCCCAACAGCAGCTCCAGGGGGCCAACCCCTGAGCGCCCAAAACATAGATCCAGGGGCCTAACCCCCGGGAGCCCGAACCCCAGCTCCAGGGGCCCAACCCCTGGGGCCTGGACCCCAGCTCAAGGGGCCCAACCCCTGAGCGCCCGAACCATATCTCCGGGGCCTAACCCCTGGGGCCCCAACACCAGCTCCAGGGGCCCAACCCCTGAGCCCCCGAACCATAGCTCCAGGGGCCTAACCCCCGTGGTCCCAACCTCAGATCCAGGGGCCCAACCCCTGGGGGCCCCAACACCACCTCCAGGGGCCCAACCCCTGAGCGACCAAACCATAGCTCCAGGGCTCTAACCCCTGGGGCCCCAACACCACCTCCAGGTACCCAACCCCTGGGGCCCCAACACCAGCTCCAGGGGCCCAACACCTGAGCGCCCGAACAAAACCTCCAGATGCCTAACCCCTGGGGGCCCCAACACCAGCTCCAGGGGCCCAACCCCTGAGCGCCCGAACCATAGCTCCAGGGGCCCAACCCCTGAGCGCCTGAACCATAGCTCCAGGGGCCCAACCCGTGAGCGCCTAAACCATAGCTCAAATGGCCTAACCCCTGGGGCCCCAACACCAGCTCCAGGGGCCCACACCCTGAGCGCCCGAACCATAGCTCCCGGGGCCTAACCCCTAGGGGCACCAACCCCAGCTCCAGGGGCCCAACCCCTGGGGGCCCCAACACCAGCTCCAGGGGCCCAACCCCTGAGCGCCCGAACCATAGCTCCTGAGGCCTAACCACCGGGGGCCACAACCCCAGCTCCAGGGGCACAACCCCTTGGGCCCTCGACCCCAGCTCCAGGGGCCCAAAACCTGAGCGCCCGAACCCTAGCTCCAGGGGCCTAACCCCTGGGGGCCCCAACCCCAGCTCCAGTGGCCCAACCCCTGGGGGCCCCAACACCAGTTCCAGGGGACCAACCTCTGAGCGCCCGAACCATAGCTCCAGGGGCCTAACCCCTGTGGGACACAACACCAGCTCCAAGGGCCCAACCCCTGAGCGCCCGAACCATATGCTCCAGCGGCCTAACCCCCGGGTCCCGAACACCAGATCCAGGGGCCCAACCCCTGGGGGCCTCAGCACCATCTCCAGGGGCCCAACCAATGAGCGCCTCAACCATAGATAAAGGGGTCTAACCCCTGGGGCCCGAACACCACCTCCAGGGGCCCAACACCTGGGGCCCCAACACCAGCTCCAGGGGACCAAAACCTGAGTGCCCGAACCATAGCTCCAGGGGCCTAATCCCTGGGGGCCCCAACACCAGTTCCAGGGGCCCAACCCCTGAGAGCCCGAACCATAGCTCCAGGGGAACAACCCCTGAGCGCCTGAACCATAGCTCAAATGGCCTAACCCTTGGGGCCCCAACACCAGCTCCAGGGGCCCAACCCCTGAGCGCCCGAACCATAGATCAAGGGGCCTAACCCCTGGGGCCCCAACAAAAGCTCCAGGGGCCCAACCCCTGGGGGCCCCAACACCAGTTCCAGTGGCTCAACTTCTGAGCGCCTGAACCATAGCTCCAGGGGCCTAACCCCTGTGGGCCCCAACACCAGCTCCAAGGGCCCAACCCCTGGAAGCCCCAACACCAGCTCCAGGGGCCCAACCCCTGAGCGCCCAAAACATAGATCCAGGGGACTAACCCCCGGGAGCCCGAACCCCAGCTCCAGGGGCCCAACCCCTGGGGCCTGGACGCCAGCTCAAGGGGCCCAACCCCTGAGCGCCCGAACCATATCTCCGGGCCTAACCCCTGGGGCCCCAATACCAGCTCCAGGGGCCCAACCCCTGAGCGTCCGAACCATAGCTCCAGGGGCCTAACCCCCGTGGCCCCAACCTCAGATCCAGGGGCCCAACCCCTGGGGGCTCCGACACCACTTCCAGGGGCCCAACCCCTGAGCGCCCGAACCATAGCTCCAGGGGCCTAACCCCTGGGGCCCCAACACCAGTTCCAGGGGCCCAACCCCTGGGGCCCCAACACCAGCTCCAGGGGCCCAAACCCTGAGTGCCCGAACCATAGCTAGAGGGGCCTAATCCCTGGGGGCCCCAACACCAGTTCCAGGGGCCCAATACCTGAGCGCCCGAACAAAACCTCCAGGTGCCTAACCCCTGGGGACCCCAACACCAGCACCAGGGGCCCAACCCCTGAGCGCCCGAACCATAGCTCCAGGGGCCCAACCCCTGAGCGCCTAAACCATAGCTCCAGGGGCCCAACCCCTGAGTGCCTAAACCATAGCTCAAATGGCCAAACCCCTGGGGCCCCAACACCAGTTCCAGGGTCCCAACCCCTGAGTGCCTAAACCATAGCTCCAGGGGCCTAACCCCTAGGGGCCCCAACCCCAGCTCCAGGGGCCCAACCCCTGAGCGCCCGAACCATAGCTCCAGAGGCCTAACCACCAGGGGCCCCAACCACAGCTCCAGGGGCACAACCCCTTGGGCCCTCGACCCCAGCTCCAGGGGCCCAAACACTGAGCGCCCGAACCATAGCTCCAGGGGCCTAACCCCTAGGGGCCCCAACCCCAGCTCCAGGGGCCCAACCCCTAGGGGCCCCAACACCAGCTCCAGGGGCCCAACCCCTGAACGCCCGAACCCTAGCTCCAGGGGCTTAACCCCTGGGGGCCCCAACCCCAACTCCAGGGGCCCAACACCTGGGGGCCCCAACACCAGCTCCAAGGACCCAACCCCTGAGCGCCCGAACCATACCTCCAGGGGCCTAACCCCTTGCGCCCTAACACCAGCTCAAGGGGCCCAACCCCTGGAGGCCCCAACACCAGCTCCAGGGGCCCAACCCCTGAGCGCCCAAAACATAGATCCAGGGGCCTAACCCCCGGGGGCCCCAACCCCAGCTCCAGGGGCCCAACCCCTGGGGCCCTGGACCCCAGCTCCAGGGGCCCAACCCCTGAGCGCCCGAACCATAGCTCCGGGGTCTAACCCCCGGGACCCCAAACACAGCTCCAGGGGCCCATCGCCTGAGCACCCGAACCATAGCTCCAGGGGCTTAACCCCCGGGGCCCCAACGTCAGATCCAGGGGCCCAACCCCTGGGGGAAACAACACCAACTCCAGGGGACCAACCCCTGAGCGCCCGAACCATAGCTCCAGGGGCCTAGCCCCTGGGGCACCAACACCAGTTCCAGGGGCACAACCCCTGGGGGCCCCAACACCAGTTCCAGGGGCCCCACTCCTGACCGCCCGAACCATAGCTCCAGGGGCCTAACCCCTGTGGGCCCCAACAGCAGCTCCAAGGGCCCAAACCCTGAGCGCCCGAACCATAACTCCAGGGGCCTAACCCCTGGGGCCCCAACACCAGCCCAAGGGGCCTAACCCCTGGGGGACCCAACCCCGGCTCAAGGGGCCCAACCCCTGGGGCCCTGGACCCCAGCTCCAGGGGCACAACCTCTGAGCGCCCGAAACATTGCCCCGGGGTGCAACCCCCGGGGCCCCAACCCCAGATCCAGGGGCCCAACCCCTGGGGACCCCAACACCAGCTCCAGGGGCCCAACCCATGAGCGCCCGAACCATAGCTCCAGGGGTCTAACCCCTGGGGCCCCAACACCACCTCCAGGGGCCCAACCCCTGGGGCCCCAACACCAGCACCAGGGGCCCAACACCTGAGCGCCCGAACAATACATTCAGGTGCCTAACCCCTGGGGGCCCCAAAACCAGCTCCAGGGGCCCAACCCCTGAGAGCTCGAACCATAGCTCCAGGGGCCCAACCCCTGAGGGCCCGAACCATAGCTCCAGGGGCCCAACCCCTGAGCACCTGAACCATAGCTCAAATGGCCTAACCCCTGGGGCCCCAACAGCAGCTCCAGGGGCCCAACCCCTGAGCGCCCGAACCATAGATCCAGGGGCCTAACCCCTGGTGCCCCAACAAATGCTCCAGGGGCCCAACCCCTGGGGGCCCCAACACCAGTTCCAGGGGCCCCACTCCTGAGCGCCCGAACCATAGCTCCAGGGGCCTAACCCCTGTGGGCCCCAACACCAGCTCTAAGGGCCCAACCCCTGGGGGCCCCAACAGCAGCTTCAGGGGCCCAACCCCTGAGCGCCCAAAACATAGCTCCAGGGGCCTAAGCCCCGTGGCCCAACCTCAGATCCAGGGGCCCAACCCCTGGGGGCCCCAACACCACCTCCAGGGGCCCAACACCTGTGCGCCAGAAAAAAAGCTCCAGGGGCCTAACCCCTGGGGCCCCAACACCAGTTCCAGGGGCCCAACCCTTGGGGCCCCAACACCAGCTCCAGGGGCCCAAACCCTGAGAGCCCAAACCATAGCTCCAGGGGCCTAATCCCTGGGGGCCCCAACACCAGTTCCAGGGGCCCAACACCTGAGCGCCCGAACAATACAACCAGGTGCCTAACCCCTGGGGGCCCCAACACCAGCTCCAGGGGCCCAACTCCTGAGCGCCCGAACCACAGCTCCGGGGGCCTAACCCCTGTGGGCCCCAACACCAGCTCCAAGGGCCCAACCCCTGAGCGCCCGAACCATACCTCCAGGGGCCTAACCCCTGGGGCCCCAACACCAGCCCAAGGGGCCCAACCCCTGGGGGCCCCAACACCAGCTCCAAGGGCCCAACCGCTGAGCGCCCGAAACATAGATCCAGGGGCCTAACCCCTGGGGGCCCCAACCTCAGCTCCAGGGGCCCAACCCCTGGGGCCCTGGTCCCCAGCTCCAGGGGCCCAACGCCTGACCGCCCGAAACATAGTTCCGGGGTCTAACCCCCGGGGTCCCAACCCCAGATCCAGGGGCCCAACCCCTGGGGGCCCCAACACCAGCTCCAGGGGCCCAACCCCTGAGCGCCCGAACCATAGCTCCAGGGGCCTAACCCCCGGGTCCCCAACACCAGATCCAGGGGTCCAACCCCTGGGGGCCCCAACACCAGATCCAGGGGCCCAACCCATGAGCGCCCGAACCATAGCTCCAGGGGTCTAACCCCTGCGGCCCCAACACCAGCTCCAGGGGCCCAACCAATGCGGCCCCAAAACCAGCTACAGGGGAACAAACCCTGAGTGCCCGAACCATAGCTCCAGGGGCCTAATCCCTGTGGGCCCCAACACCAGTTCCAGGGGCCCAACACCTGAGCGCCCGAACAATATCTCCAGGTGCCTAACCCCTGGGGGCCCCAACACCAGCTCCAGGGGCCCAACCCCTGAGCGCCCGAACCATAGCTCCAGGGGCGCAACCCCTGAGCGCCTGAACCATAGCTCAAATTGCCTAACCCCTGGGGCCCCAACACTAGCTCCAGGGGCCCAACCCCTGAGCGCCCGAACCATAGCTCCAGGGGCCTAACCCCTAGGGGCCACAACCCCAGCTCCCGGAGCCCAACCCCTGGGGGATCCAAAACCAGCTCCAGGGGCCCAACTCCTGAGTGCCCGAAACATAGATCCAGGGGCCTTACCCGCGGGAGCCCAAACCCCAGCTCCAGGGGCCCAACCCCTGGGGCCTGGACCCCAATTCAAGAGCCCCAATCCCTGAGCGCCCGAACCATATCTTCGGGGCCTAACCCCTGGGGCCCCAACATCAGCTCCAGGGGCCCAACCCCTGAGCGCCCGAACCATAGCTCCAGGGGCCTAACCCCCATTGCCCCAACCTCAGATCCAGGGGCCCAACCCCTGGGGGCCCCAACACCACCTCCAGGGGCCCAACCCCTGAGCACCCGAACCATAGCTCCAGGGGCCTAAACCCCGGGGGCCCCAACCCCAGCTCCAGGGGTCGAACTCCTGTGGCCCTGGACCCCAGCTCCAGGGCCCAACCCCTGAGCGCCCGAACTATAGCTCCGGGGTCTAACCCCCAGGGCCCCAAACCCAACTCCAGGGGCCCAACCCCTGAGCGCCCGAACCATAGCTCCAGGGGCCTAACCCCCGGGGCCCCAACCTCAGATACAGGGGCCCAACCCCTGGGGGCCCCAACAGCAGCTCCAGGGGCCCAACCCCTGAGCGCCCGAACCTTAGCTCCAGGGACCTAACCCCTGGGGCTCCAACACCAGCTCCAGGGGCCCAACCCCTGGGGGCCCGAAAACCAGCTGCAGGGGCCCAACCCCTGAGTGCCCGAGCTATAGCTCCAGGGGCCTAACCCCTGGGGGCCAATAACCCCAGCTCCAGGGGCCCAACCCCTGGGGGCCCCAACACCAGTTCCAGGGGACCAACCCCTGAGCGCCCAAACCATAGCTCCAGGGGCCTAACCCCTGGGGGCCCCAACACCAGCTCCATGGGCCAAACCCCTGAGGCCCCGAACAATACCTCCAGGGGCCTAACCCCTGGGGTCCCCCACCCAAGCTGCAAGGGCCCAACCCTTGAGCGCCCGAACCATAGCTCCAGGGGCCTAACCCCTGGGGGCCCCAACCCCAGCTCCAGGGGCCTAACCCATGGGGGCCCCAACCCAAGGTACAGGGGCCCAACGCCTCGGACCCTCGACCCCAACTCCAGGGGCCCAAACCCTGAGCGCCCGAACCATAGCTCCAGGGGCACTACCCCTGAGCGCCCGAACCTTAGCTCCGGGGGCCTAACCCCTGGGGGCCCCAACCCCAGCTCCAGGGGCCCAACCCGTGGGTTCCCCAACACCAGCTCCAGGGGCCCAACCCCTGAGCACCCAAACCATAGCTCCAGGGGCCTAACCCCTGGGGCCCGAACCCCAGCTCCAGGGACCCAACCCCTGAGTGCTCGAACTATAGCTACAGTGGCCTAACCCCTGGGGGCCCCCACCCCAGCTCCAGGGACCCAACCCCTGAGTGCTCGAACCATAACTCCAGGGGCCTAACCCCTGGGGCCCCAAGAACAGCTAGAGGGGCCCAACCCCTGGGGGCCCCAACACCAGCTCCAGGGACCCAACCCCTGAGCGCCTGAACCATAGCTCCAGTGTCCTAACCCCTAGGGGCCCCAACCCCAGCTTTAGAGGCCCAACCCCTGGGGCCCCAACACCAGCTCCAGGGACCCAACCCCTGAGCGCCTGAACCATAGCTCCAGTGTCCTAACCCCTAGGGGCCCCAACCCCAGCTTTAGAGGCCCAACCCCTGGGGCCCCAACACCAGCTCCAGGGGCCCAACCTCTGAGCGCCCGAACCATAGCTCCAGGGGCCTAACCCCTGGGGCCCCAACACCTGGAGCTGGGGTTAGGGCCCCCAGGGGTTAGGCCCCTGGAGGTATTGTTCGGGCCCTCAGGGGTTGGGCCCCTGGAGCTGGTGTTGGGTTCCCAGGGGTTTGGCCCCTGGAGCTATGGTTCGGGCGCTCAGGGGTTGGACCCCTGGAGCTGGTGTTGGGGCCCCCAGGGGTTAAGCCCCTGGAGCTGGGGTTGACGCCCCCGGGGGTTAGGCCCCTGGAGCTATGGTTCGGGCGCTCAGGGTTTGGGCCCCTGGAGCTGGTGTTTGTGCCCCCATTGGTTGGGCCCCTGGAGCTGGTGTTGGGGCCACCAGGGGTTAGGCCCCTGGAGCTATGGTTCGGGCGTTCAGGGATTGGGCCCCTGGAGCTGGTGTTGGGTCCCCCAGGGTTTAGGCCCCTCGAGCTGGGGTTGGGGCCCCCAGGGGTTAGGCCCCTGGCGCTATGGTTCGGGCGCTCAGGGGTTGGACCCTTGGATCTGGGGTGGGGGCCCAAAGGGGTTAGGCCCCTGGAGCTATGGTTCGGGCGCTCAGGGGTTGAGCCCCTGGAGCTGGTGTTGGGGCCCCCAGGGGCTGGGCCCCTGGAGCTGGTGTTGGGGCCCCAGGGGTTAGGCCCCTGGAGCTATGGTTCGGGAGCTCAGGGGTTGGACCCCTGGAGCTGGTGTTGGGGCCGTCAGGGGTTGGGCCCCTGGAGCTATGGTTCGGGCGCTCAGGGGTTGGGCCCCTGGAGCTGGGGTTCAGGGCCCTAGGGGTTGGGCCCCTGGAGCTGCGGTTGGGGCCCCCGGGGGTTAGGCCCCTGGAGCTATGGTTCGGGTGCTCAGGGGTTGGGCCCCTTGTGCTGGGGTTGAGGGCCCTAGGGGTTGGGCCCCTGGACCTGCAGTTGCGGCCCCGAGGGGTTAGGCCCCTGGAGCTATGGTTCGGGCTGTCATGAACAGATATCTAAGTGTTAATGTCTCTTTCACCTGAAGCACCTGACCAGAGGACCAATCAGGAAACCGGATTTTTTTCAACTCTTGGTGGAGGGAAGTTTGTGTCTAAGTCTTTGTCTGTCTGCCTGCTTTCTCTGAGCTTTGGAGAAGTAGTTCTGTTTTCTCATCTTCTATTTCTAAGTGTGAGGACAAAGAGATTAGATAGTAAGTTATATGGTTTCTTTTCTTTGGTATTTTCATGAATATAAGTGCTGGAGTGCTTTGATTTGTATTCTTTTTGAATAAGGCTGTTTATTCAATATTCTTTTAAGCAATTGACCCTGTATTTCGTCACCTTAATACAGAGAGACCATTTGTATGTATTTTTCTTTCTTTTTATATAAAGCTTTCTTTTAAGACCTGTTGAAGTTTTCTTTACTGTGAAATTTCAGGGAAATTGAGTCTGTACTCACCAGGGAATTGGTGGGAGGAAGAAATCAGCGGGGGAGATCTGTCTGTGTTGGATTTGCTAGCCTGATTTTGCATTCCCTCTGGGTGAAGAGGAAAGTACTTTTTGTTTCCAGGACTGGGAACAGAGAGGGGGAGTCAGTCTGTGTAGTTTCACAGAGCTTGTGTCTGTGTATATCTCCAGAAGCACCTGGAGGGGGAAAGGGAAAAAGGATTATTTCCCTTTGTTGTGAGACTCAAGGGATTTGGGTCTTGGGGTCCCCAGGGAAGGTTTTTCAGGGGGACCAGAGTGCCCCAAAACACTCTAATTTTTTGGGTGGTTGCAGCAAGTACCAGGTCCAAGCTGGTAGCTAAGATTGAAGGTTTTCATGCTAACCCCATCTTTTGGACGCTAAGGTCCAAATCTGGGACTAAGGTTGTGATACGGGAGCTCAGGGCTTGGGCCCCTGGAGCTGGTGTTGGGGCCTCCAGGGGTTGGGCCCCTGGAGCTGGGGTTGGAGCCCCCGGGGGTTAGGCCCCTGGAGCTATGGTTCGGGCGCTCAGGGGTTGGGCCCCTGGAACTGGTGTTGGGGCCCCCAGGGGTTGGACCCCTGGAACTGGTGTTGGAGCCTCAAGGGTTAGGTCCGTGGAGCTAGGGTTCGGGTTCTCAGGGGTTGGGCCCCTGGAGCTATGGTTCGGGCGCTCAGTGGTTGGCCCTTGAAGCTCGGGTTGAGACCCCCAGGGGTTAGGCCCCTGGAGCTATGGTTCGGGGGCTCAGGGGTTGGGCCCCTGGAGCTGGTGTTGGAGCCCCCAGGGGTTGGGACCCTGGAACTGGTGTTGGGGTCCCACAAGTTAGGCCATTTGAGCTATGGTTCAGGCGATAAGGGGCTGGGCCCCTGGAGCTTTGGTTCGGGCACTCAGGGGTTGGGCCCCTGGAGCTGGTGTTGGGACCCCCAGGGGTTGGGCCCCTGGAGCTGGTGTTGGGGCCCAAAGGGGATAGGCCCTGGAGTTCGGGTTGGGGCCCCCAGGGGTTAGGCCCCTGGAGCTATGGTTCGGGCGCTCAGGGGTTGGGCCCCTTTAGCTGGTGTTGGGGCCTCCAGGGGCTGGGCCCCTTGAGCTGGTGTTGGGGCCCCAGGGGTTGGGCCCATGGAGCTGGGGTTGGGGCCCCTAGGGGTTAGGCCCCTGGAGCTATGGTTCGGGGGCTCAGGGGTTGGGCCCCTGGAGCTGGTGTTGGAGCCCCCAGGGGTTGGGACCCTGGAACTGGTGTTGGGGTCCCACAAGTTAGGCCATTTGAGCTATGGTTCAGGCGCTAAGGGGCTGGGCCTCTGGAGCTTTGGTTCGGGCACTCAGGGGTTGGGCCCCTGGAGCTGGTGTTGTGGTCCCCAGGGGTTGGGCCCCTGGAGCTGGTGTTGGGACCCCCAGGGGTTGGGCCCCTGGAGCTGGTGTTGGGGCCCAAAGGGGATAGGCCCTGGAGTTCGGGTTGGGGCCCCCAGGGGTTAGGCCCCTGGAGCTATGGTTCGGGCGCTCAGGGGTTGGGCCCCTTTAGCTGGTGTTGGGGCCTCCAGGGGCTGGGCCCCTTGAGCTGGTGTTGGGGCCCCAGGGGTTAGGCCCCTGGAACTATGGTTCGAGCGCTCAGGGGTTGGGCCCCTGGAGCTGGTGTTGGGGTCCCACGAGTTAGGCCATTTGAGCTATGGTTCAGGCGCTAAGGGGTTGGGCCAATGGATCTATGGTTCGGGCACTCAGGGGTTGGGCCCCTGGAGCTATGGTTCGGGCGCTCAGGGGTTGGACCCCTGGAGCTGGTGTTGGGGCCCTCAGGGGTAAGGCACCTGGAGGTATTGTTCGGGCGCTCAGGTGTTGGGCCCCTGGAGCAGGTGTTGGGGTTCCCAGGGATTAGGACCCTGGAGCTATGGTTCATGCGTTAAGGGGTTGGTCCCCTGGAGCTGGGGTCGAGGGCCCCAGGGGTTGGTCCCCTGGAGCTGGGGTTGGGGCCCCCTGGGGTTAGGCCCCTGGAGCTATGGTTCTGGCGCTAACGGGTTGGGCCCGTTGAGCTGGGGTTGGGGCCCCTAGGGGTTAGGCCCCTGGAGCTATGGTTCGGGCGCTCAGGGGTTGGGCCCCTGGAGCTGGTGTTGTGGTCCCCAGGGTTTGGGCCCCTGGAGCTGGTGTTGGGGCCCCCAGGGGTTAGGCCCCTGAAGCTATGGTTCGGGCACTCATGGATTTGGCCCCTGGAGCAATGGTTCGGGCGCTCAGGGGTAGGGCCCCTGGAGCTCGTGTTGGGGCCCCCAGGGGTTGGACCCCTGGAGCTGGTGTTGGGGCCCTCAGGGGTTAGGCACCTGGAGGTATTATCGGGCGCTCAGGTGTTGGGCCCCTGGAGCTGGTGTTGGGGTTCCCAGGGATTAGGCCCCTGGAGCTATGGTTCATGCGTTAAGGGGTTGGTCCCCTGGAGCTGGGGTCGAGGGCCCCAGGGGTTGGTCCCCTGGAGCTGGGGTTGGGGCCCCAGGGGTTAGGCCCCTGGAGCTATGGTTCGGGCGCTCAGGGGTTGGACCCCTGGAACTTTGGTTCAAGTGCTCAGGGGTTAGGCCCCTGGAGCTGGGGTTGGGGCCCCCAGGGGTTGTTCCCCTGGAGCTGGGGTTGGGGCCCCCAGGGGTTAGGCCCCTGGAGCTATGGTTCGGGCGCTCAGGTTTTTGGAACTTGGAGCTGTTGTGGGGGCCCCCAGGGGTTAGGCTCCTGTAGCTATGGTTCGAGCGCTCAGGGTTTGGGCCCCTGGAGCTGGGGTTGGGGCCCCCTGGGGTTAGGCCCCTGTAGCTATGGTTCAGGCGCTAACGGGTTGGGCCCCTTGAGCTGGGGTTGGGGCCCCTAGGGGTTAGGTCTCTGGAGCTATGGTTCGGGCGCTCAGGGGTTGGGCCCCTGGAGCTGGTGTTGTGGTCCCCAGGGGTTGGGCCCCTGGAGCTGGTGTTGGGGCCCGCAGGGGTTGGGCCTCTGGAGCTGGTGTTGGGGCCCCCAGGGGTTAGGCCCCTGGAGGTATGGTTCGGGCACTCATGGATTGGGCCCCTGGAGCAATGGTTCGGGCGCTCAGGGGTAGAGCCCCTGGAGCTGGTGTTGGGGACCCCAGGGGTTAGGCCCCTGGAGCTGGGGTTGGGGCCCCCAGGGGTTAGGCCCCTGGAGCTATGGTTTGTGCGCTCAGGTTTTGGGCCCTTGGAGCTGGGGTGGGGGCCCCCAGAGGTTAGGCCCCTGTAGCAATGGTTCGAGCACTCAAGGGTTGGGCCCCTGGAGCTGGGGTTGGGGCCCCCTGGGGTTAGGCCCCTGGAGTTGGGGTTGGGGCCCCAGGGGTTAGGCCCCTGGAGCTATGGTTCGGGCGCTCAGGGTTTGGGCCCCTTTAGCTGGTGTTGGGGCCCCAGGGTTTAGGCCCCTGGAGCTATGGTTCGGTAGCTCAGGGGTTGGGCCCCTGGAGCTGGTGTTGGGGCCGTCAGGGGTTGGGACCCTGGAGCTATGGCTCGGGTGCTCAGGGGTAGGGGCCCTGGAGCTGGGGTCGAGGGCCCTAGGGGTTAGGCCCCTGGAGCTGCGGTTTGGGCCCCGGGGGTTAGACCCCTGGAGCTATGGTTCGGGAGCTTAGGGGTTGGGCCCTTGGAGCTGGGGTGGGGGACGCCAGAGGTTAGGCCCCTGGAGCTATGGTTCTAGCGCTCAGGGGATGGGCCTTGGAGCTGGTGTTGGGGCCCCAGGGGTTAGGCCCCTGGAGCTATGGTTCGGGCGCTCAGGGATTGGGCCCCTTGAACTGGTGTTGGGGCCCCCAGGGGTTGGGCCCATGGAGCTAGGGTTGGGGCCCGCAGGGGTTGGGCCCCTGGAGCTGGTTTTGGAGCCCCAGGGGTTAGGTCCCTGGAGCTGTGCTTCGGGCGCTCAGGGGTTGGGCCCTGGAGCTATGCTTCGGGCGCTCAGTGTTTGGGCCCGTGGAGCTGGTGTTGGGGCCCCCAGGCTTTGGGCCCCTGGATCTGGTTTTGGGGCCCCAGGGGTTAGGCCCCTGGAGCTGTGCTTCGGGCGCTCAGGGGTTGGGCCCTGGAGCTATGGTTCGGGCGCTCAGGGGTTAGGACCCTGGAGCTGGGATCGAGGGCCCCAGAGGTTGGGCCCCTGGAGCTGGGGTTGGGACCCCAGGGGCTTAGGCCCCTGGAGCTATGGTTCGGGCGCTCAGGGGTTGGGCCCTTTGAGCTGGGGTGGGGGCCCCCACGGGTTAGGCCCCTGGAGTTATGGTTCGGGTACTCAGGGGTAGGGCCCCTGGAGCTGGTGTTGGGGCCCCCAGGGGTTAGGTCCTTTTAGGTATTGTTCGGCGCACAGGGGTTGGGCCCTTGGAACTGGTGTTGGGGCCCCCAGGGGTTAGGCCCCTGGATCTATGGTTCGGGCGCTCAGGGGTTGGGCCCCTGGAGGTGGTGTTGGGGCCCCCAGGGGTTGGGCCCCTGGAGTTGGTGTTGGGGCCCCCGGGGGTTAGGCCCCTGGAGCTATGGTTCGGGCGCTCAGGGGTTGGGCAACTGGAACTGGTGTTGGGGCCCCCAGGGTTTGGGCCCCTGGAGCTGGGGTTGGGGCCCTCAGGGGTTAGGCCCCTGGCGCTATGGTTCGGGCGCTCAGGGGTTTTGCCCCTGGAGCTGGGGTTGGGGCCTCCAAGGTTTAGGCCCCTGGAGCTAGGGTTCGGGCGCTCAGGGGTTGGGCCCCTGGAGCTATGCTTCGGGCGCTCAGTGGTTGGGCCCATGGGGCTGGGGTCGAGGGCCCCAGGTGTTGGGCCCCTGGAGCTGGTGTTGGGGCCCCCAGGGATTGGGCCACTGGAGCTTGGGTTGGGGCCCCTAGGGCTTAGGCCCGTGGAGCTATGGTTCGGGCGCTCAAGTGTTGGGCCCCTGGAGCTGGTGTTGGGTCCCCCAGGGGTTGGGCCCCTGGAGCTATGGTTCGGGCGCTCAGGGGTTGGGCCCCTGGAGCTATAGTTCGGGCGCTCACGGGTTGGACCCCTGGAGCTGGTGTTGGGGCCCTCAGAGGTTAGGCCCCTGGAGCTATGGTTCGGGCTCTCAAGGGTTGGGCCCCTGGAGCTGGGGTCGAGGGCCCCAAGGGTTGGTCCCCTGGAGCTGGGGTTGGGGCCCTAGTGGTTAGGCGCCTGGAGCTATGGTTCGGGCGCTCAGAGGTTGGGCCCCTGGAGCTTTGGTTCGAGTGCTCAGGGGTTGGGCCCCTGGAGCTGGTGTTGCCGCCCCCAGGGGTTGGACCCCTGGAGTTGGGGTTGCGGCCCCCAGGGGTTAGGCCCCTGGAGCTATGGTTTGGGCGCTCAGGTTTTGGGCCCTTGGAGCTGGGGTGGGGGCCCCCAGGGGTTAGGCTCCTGTAGCTATGGTTCGAGTGCTCAGGGTTTGTGCCCCTGGAGCTTGTGTTTGGGCCCCCAGTGATTAGGCCCCTGGAGGTATTGTTCGGGTGCTCAGGGGTTGGGCCCCTGGAGCTGGTTTTGGGGCCCCGAGGGGTTAGGCCCCTGGAGCTATGGTTTGGGCGCTCAATGGTTGGGCCCCTGGAGCTGGTGTTGTGGTCCCCAGGGGTTGGGCCCCTGGAGCTGGTGTTGGGGCCCGCAGGGGTTGGGCCCCTGGAGCTGGTGTTGGGGCCCCCAGGGGTTAGGCCCCTGGAGGTATGGTTCGGGCACTCATGGATTGGGCCCCTGGAGCAATGGTTCGGGCGCTCAGGGGTAGAGCCCCTGGAGCTGGTGTTGGGGACCCCAGGGGTTAGGCCCCTGGAGCTGGGGTTGGGGCCCCCAGGGGTTAGGCCCCTGGAGCTATGGTTTGTGCGCTCAGGTTTTGGGCCCTTGGAGCTGGGGTGGGGGCCCCCAGAGGTTAGGCCCCTGTAGCAATGGTTCGAGCACTCAAGGGTTGGGCCCCTGGAGCTGGGGTCGAGGGCCCCCAGGGGTTGGGCCCCTGGAGCTGGGGTTGGGGCCCCCTGGGGTTAGGCCCCTGGAGTTGGGGTTGGGGCCCCAGGGGTTAGGCCCCTGGAGCTATGGTTCGGTAGCTCAGGGGTTGGGCCCCTGGAGCTGGTGTTGGGGCCGTCAGGGGTTGGGACCCTGGAGCTATGGCTCGGGCGCTCAGAAGTAGGGGCCCTGGAGCTGGGGTCGAGGGCCCTAGGGGTTAGGCCCCTGGAGCTGCGGTTTGGGCCCCGGGGGTTAGACCCCTGGAGCTATGGTTCGGGAGCTTAGGGGTTGGGCCCTTGGAGCTGGGGTGGGGGACGCCAGAGGTTAGGCCCCTGGAGCTATGGTTCTAGCGCTCAGGGGATGGGCCTTGGAGCTGGTGTTGGGGCCCCAGGGGTTAGGCCCCTGGAGCTATGGTTCGGGCGCTCGGGGATTGGGCCCCTTGAACTGGTGTTGGGGCCCCCAGGGGTTGGGCCCATGGAGCTAGGGTTGGGGCCCGCAGGGGTTGGGCCCCTGGAGCTGGTGTTGGAGCCCCAGGGGTTAGGTCCCTGGAGCTGTGCTTCGGGCGCTCAGGGGTTGGGCCCTGGAGCTATGGTTTGGGCGCTCAATGGTTGGGCCCCTGGAGCTGGTGTTGGGGTTCCCAGGGGTTGGGCCCCTGGAGCTGGTGTTGGGGCCCCAGGGGTTAGGCTCCTGGAGCTATGGTTCGGCGCTCAGGGGTTGGGCCCCTTGAGCTATGGTTCGGGGGCTCAGGGTTTGGGCCCCTGGAGTTGGGGTCGAGGGCCCAAGGAGTTGGGCCCCTGGAGCTGGGGTTGGGACCCCGGGGGTTAGTCCCCTGGAACTAGGGTTCGGGCGCTCAGGGGTTGGGCCCTTGGAGCTGGGGTGGGGGCCCGCTGGGGTTCGGCTCCTGGAGCTATGTTTCGAGCACTCAGGGGTTGGGCTCGTGGAGCTGGTGTTGGGGTCCCCAGGGGTTAGGCCCCTGGAGGTATTGTTCGGGCGCTCAGAGGTTGGGCCCTTGGAGCTGCTGTTGGGGCCCCAGGGATTAGGCCCCTGGAGCTATGGTTCGGGCGCTCAGGGGTTGGGCCCGTGGAGATGGTGTTGGGGCCCCCAGGGGTTGGGCCCCTGGAGCTGGTGTTCTGGCCGAAGGGGTTAGGCCCCTGGAGCTATGGTTCGGGCGCTCAGGGGTTGGGCCCCTGGAGCTGGGGTTGGGGCCTCCAGGCGTTGAGGTCCTGGAGGTGGTGTTGGGGCCCCCAGGGGTAGGCCCCTGGAGCTTTGGTTCGGGCGCTCAGGGGTTGTGCCCCTGGAGCTGGTGTTGGGGCCGTCAGGGGTTGGGACCCTGGAGCTATGGTTCGGGCGCTCAGGGGTAGGGGCCCTGGAACTGGGGTCGAGGGCCCCAGGGGTTGGGCCCCTGGAGCTGCCGTTGGGGCCCCCGGGGGTTAGGCCCCTTTAGCTATGGTTCGGGCGCTCAGGGGTTGGGCCCTTGGAGCTGGGGTGGGGGTCCCAAGGGGTTAGGCCACTGTAGGTATTGTTCGGGCGCTCAGGGGTTGGGGCCGTGGAGCTGGTGTTGGTGCCCCCAGGGGTTGGGCCCCTGGAGCTGGTGTTCGGGCCCAAGGGGTTAGGCCCCTGGAGCTGTGGTTCGGACGCTCAGGGGTTGGGCCAGTGGAACTGGTGTTTGGGCCCCTAGGGATTGGGCCCCTGGAGCTATGTTTCGGGCACTCTGGGGTTGTGCCCCTGGAGCTGGGGTTGTGGCCCCCAGGCTTTGGGGTCCTGTAGCTGGTGTTCGGGCCCCCAGGGGTTAGGTCCCTGGAGCTATGCTTCGGGCGCTCAGGGGTTGGGCCCCTGGAGCTATGGTTCGGGCGCTCAGGGGTTGGGTCCCTGGAGCTGGGGTCGAGGGCCCCAGGGTTTGGACCCCTGGAGCTGGGGTTGGGGCACCAAGGGTTAGGCCCCTGGAGCTATTGTTCGGGCGCTCAGGGGTTGGGCCCTTGGAGCTCGGGAGGCGGCCCCCAGAGATTTTGCCCCTGGAGCTATGATTCGGGAGCTCAGGGGTTTGGCCCCTGGAGCTGGTGATGGGGCCGTCAGGGGTTTGGACCCTGGAGGTATGGTTCGGGCGCTCAGGGTTAGGGGCCCTGGAGCTGGGGTCGAGGGCCCCAGGGGTTGGGCCCCTGGAGCTGCCGTTGGGGCCCCCGGGTGTTAGGACCCTGGAGCTATGGTTCGAGCGCTCAGGGGTTGAGCCCTTGGGGCTGGGGTGGGGTCCTCAGAGGTTAGGCCCCTGGAGCTATGGTTCGGGCGCTCAGGGGTTGGGCCCTTGGAGCTGGTGTTGGGGCCCCCAGGGGTTAGGCCCCTGGAGCTATGGTTCGGGCGCTCAGGGGTTGGGCCCCTGGAGCTGGTGTTGATTCCCCCAGGGGTTGGGCCCCTGGAGCTGGGGTTGGGGCCCCTGGGGGTTAGGCCCCTGGCAATATGGTTCGGGCACTCGAGGGTTGGGCCCTTGGAGTTGGGGTGGGGTCCCGCAGGGGTTCGGCTCCTGGAGCTATGTCTCGAGCACTTAGGGGTTGGGCTCGTGGAGCTGGTGTTGGGGTCCCAAGGGGTTAGGCCACTGGAGGTATTGTTCGGGCGCTCAGGGGTTGGGCCCGTGGAGCTGGGGTAGGGGCCCCCAGGGTTTGGGCCCCTGGAGCTGGTGTTCGGGCCCAAGGGGTTAGGCCCCTGGAGCTACGGTTCGGACGCTCAGGGGTTGGGCCACTGGAACTGGTGTTTGGGCCCCTAGGGATTGGGCCCCTGGAGCTATGTTTCGGGCACTCTGGGGTTGGGCCCCTGGAGCTGGGGTTGTGGCCCCCAGGCTTTGGGGTCCTGTAGCTGGTGTTCGGGCCCCCAGGGGTTAGGCCCCTGGAGCTATGCTTCGGGCGCTCAGGGGTTGGGCCCCTGGAACTATGGTTCGGGCGCTCAGGGGTTGGGTCCATGGAGCTGGGGTCGAGGGCCCCAGGGTTTGGACCCCCGGAGCTGGGGTTGGGGCACCAAGGGTTAGGCCCCTGGAGCTATGGTTCGGGCGCTCAGGGGTTGGGCCCTTGGAGCTGGGGAGGCGGCCCCCAGAGATTTTGCCCCTGGAGCTATGATTCGGGAGCTCAGGGGTTGGGCCCCTGGAGCTGGTGTTGGGGCCGTCAGGGGTTTGGACCCTGGAGCTATGGTTCGGGCGCTCAGGGTTAGGGGCCCTGGAGCTGGGGTCGAGGGCCCCAGGGGTTGGGCCCCTGGAGCTGCCGTTGGGGCCCCAGGGGGTTAGGACCCTGGAGCTATGGTTCGAGCGCTCAGGGGTTGAGCCCTTGGAGCTGGGGTGGGGGCCCCCAGAGGTTAGGCCCCTGGAGCTATGGTTCGGGCGCTCAGGGGTTGGGCCCCTGGAGCTGGTGTTGGTTCCCCCAGGGGTTGGGCCCCTGGAGCTGGGGTTGGGGCCCCCGGGGGTTAGGCCCCTGGCACTATGGTTCGGGCACTCGGGGGTTGGGCCCTTGGAGTTGGGGTGGGGGCCCGCAGGGGTTTGGCTCCTGGAGCTATGTTTCGAACACTCAGGGGTTGAGCTCGTGGAGCTGGTGTTGGAGTCCCAAGGGGTTAGGCCACTGGAGGTATTGTTCGGGCGCTCAGGGGTTGGGCCCGTGGACCTGGGGTTGGGGCCCCCAGGGGTCGGGCCCCTGGAGCTGGTGTTCGGGCCCAAGGGGTTAGGCCCCTGGAGCTATGGTTCGGACGCTCAGGGGTTGGGCCAATGGAACTGGTATTTGGGCCCCTAGGGATTGGACCCCTGGAGCTATGTTTCGGGCGCTCTGGGGTTGTGCCCCTGGAGCTGGGGTTGGGGCCCCCAGGCTTTGGCGTCCTGTAGCTGGTGATGGGGCCTGGAGGGGTTAGGCCCCTGGAGCTATGCTTCAGGCGCTCAGGGGTAATGCCCCTGGAGCTATGGTTCGGGCGCTCAGGGGTTGGGTCCCTGGAGCTGGGGTCGAGGGCCCCAGGGTTTGGACCCCTGGAGCTTGGGTTGGGGCCCCCTGGAGTTAGGCCCCTGGAGCTATGATTCGGGCGCTCACGGGTTGGGCCCCTGGAGCTGGTGTTGGGGCCTCCAGGGGTTGGGCCCCTGGAGCTGGGGTTGGGGCCCCAGGGGTTAGGCCCCTGGAGCTATGGTTCGGACACTCAGGGGTTGGGCCCCAGGAGCAATGGTTCGGGCGCTCAGGGGTTGGGCCCCTGGAGCTGGTGTTGGGGCCCCCAGGGGCTGTGATCCTGGAGCTGGTATTGGGGCCGTCAGGGGTTTGGACCCTGGAGCTATGGTTCGGGCGCTCAGGGGTAGGGGCCCTGGAGCTGGGGTCGAGGGCCCTAGGGGTTGGGCCCCTGGAGCTGTGGTTGGGGCCCCCGGGGGTTAGGCCCCTGGAGCTATGGTTCGGACGCTCAGGGGTTGGGCCCTTGGAGCTGGGGTGGCGGCCCCCAGAGATTATGCCCCTGGAGCTATGATTCGGGCGCTCAGGGGTTGGGCCCTTGGAGCTGGTGTTGGGGTCCCCAGGGTTTAGCTCCCTGGAGCTATGGTTCGGGCCCCCAGGGGTTGAGCCCCTGGAGCTGGTGTTGTGGCCCCAGGGGTTGGGCCCCTGTAGCTGGTGTTGGGGCCCCCAGTTGTTAGGCCCCTGGAGCTATGGTTCGGGCGCTCAGGGTTTGGGCCCCTGGAACTGGTGTTGGGGCCCCCAGGGGTTGGGCCCCTGGAGCTGGTGTTGGAGCCCCAGGGGTTAGGTCCCTGGAGCTAGGGTTCGGGCGCTCAGGGGTTGGGCCTCTGGAGCTATGCTTCGGGCGCTCAGTGGTTGGGCCCCTGGAGCTGGGGTCGAGGGCTCCAGGTGTTGGGCCCCTGGAGCTGGGGTTGGGGCCCCCGGGCGTTAGGCCCCTGGAGCTATGTTCAGGCGCTCAGGGGAGGTATTGTTCGGGCGCTCAGGGGTTGGGCCCGTGGAGCTTGTGTTGGGGCCCCAGGGTTTAAGCCCCTGGAGAAATGGTTCGGGCGCTCAGGGGTTGGACCCCTGGAGCTGGTGTTGGGGCCCCCAGGTGTTGGGCCCCTGGACCTGAGGTTGGGGTCCCCGGGGGTTAGGCCCCTGGAGCTATGATTCGTGGGCTCAAGGGTTGGGCCCCTGGAGCTGGTGTTGGGGCCCCCAGGGATTAGGCCCCTGAAGGTATTGTTCGGGCGCTCAGTGGTTGGGCCTTTGGAGTTGGTGTTGGGGGTCCAGAGGTTAGGCCCCTGAAGGTATTGATCGGGCGCTCAGGGGTTGGGCCCCTGGAGCTGGTGTTGGGGCCCCTGGGGTTAGGCACCTGGAGCTATTGTTCGGGCGCTCAGGGGTTGGGCCTCTGGAGCTGGTGTTGGGGCGCCCAGGGGTTCGGCCCCTGGAGCAATGGTTCGGCCGCTCAGTGGTTTGGCCCTTGGAGTTGGTGTTGGGGCCCCCAGTGGTTAGGCCCCTGAAGGTATTGTTCGGGCGCTCAGGGGTTTTACCCCTGGAGCTGGTGTTGGGGCCCCCAGGGGTTGGGCTAGTGGAGCTGGTGTTGGGGTCCCCAGGGGTTGGGCCCCTGGAGCTGGGGTTGGGGTACCCGGGGGTTAGGCCCCTGGAGCTATGGTTCGGGCGCTCAGGGGTTGGGCACCTGGAGCTGGTGTTGGGGCCCCGAGGGTTTGGGTCCCTGGAGCTGGGGTTCGGGCCCCCGGGGGTTAGGCCCCTGGAGCTATGTTTCGGGCTCTCATCGTCTGTGCCTCTGCAGTTTGTGTTTGGGCCCAAAGGGGTTCGGCCTCTGGAGCTGGGGTTAGGGCCCCAGGAGTTAGGCCCCTGGAGCTATGGTTCGAGCGCTCAGGGATTGGGTCCCTGGAGCTGGTGTTGGGGCTCCAAGGGATTGGGCCCCTGGAGTTGGTGTTGGAGCCTAAGGGGCTATTCCCCTGGAGCTTTTGTTCTGGCGCTCAGGGGTTGGGACCCTGGAGCTATGGTTCGGGCGCTCAGGGGTTGGGCCCCTGGAGCTTCGGTCGAGGGCCCCAGGGGTTCGGCCCCTGTAGCTGGAGTTGGGACCCCCGGGGTTTAGGCCCCTGGAGCTATGGTTCGGGCGCTGAGGGTTTGGGCCCTTGGAGCTGGTGTTGGGGCCCCCTGGGGTTGGGCCCCTGGAGCTGGGGTTCGGGCCCCTTGGGGTTAGGACCCTGGAGCTATAGTTCGGGCGCTCAGGGGTTGGGCCCCTGGAGCTAGTGTTGGGGCCCCCAGGGGTTGGGAGCCTGGAGCTGGTGTTGGGGCCCGAGGGGTTAGGCCCCTGGAGCTATGGTTCGGCCGCTCAGGGGTTGGGCCCCTGGAGCTGGGGTCGAATGCCCCAGGGTTTGGACCCATGGACCTGGGGTTGGGGCCCCCTGGGGTTAGGCTCCTGGAGCTATGGTTCGGGCGCTCACTGGCTGGTCTCCTGGAGCTGGTGTTGGGGCCCCCAGGGGTTGAGCCCCTGGAGCTTCTGTTGGGGCCCCTAGGCGTTTGGCCTCTGGAGCTATGGTTCGGGCT
Source organism: Gopherus flavomarginatus (assembly GCF_025201925.1). Classification (NCBI taxonomy): domain Eukaryota; kingdom Metazoa; phylum Chordata; order Testudines; family Testudinidae; genus Gopherus; species Gopherus flavomarginatus. The sequence goes on along the minus strand of NC_066622.1, from coordinate 55,933,089 downwards.
CTCAGGGGTTGGGCCCCTGGAGCTGGTGTTGGGGCCCCCAGGGGTTGGGCCCCTGGAGCTGGTGTTGGGGCCCCAGGGGTTAGGCCCCTGGAGCTATTGTTCGGGCGCTCAGAGGTTGGACCCCTGGAGCTATGGTTCGGGCGCTCCGGGGTTGGGCCCCTCGAGCTGGTGTTGGGGCCCCTAGGGGTTGGGCCCCTGGAGCTGGTGTTGGGGCCCCCAGGGGTTAGGCCCCTGGAGCTATGGTTCGGGCTCTCAGGGGTTGTGCCCCTGGAGCTGGTGTTGGGGCCCCCAGGGGTTGGGCTCCTGGAGCTGGGGTTGGGGCCCCCAGGGGATTGGCCCCTGGAGTTGGGGTTGGGGCACCCAGGGGTTAGGACCCTGGAGCTATGGTTCGGGCGCTCAGTGGTTGGGCCCCTGGAGCTGGGGTCGAGGGCCATAGGGGTTGGGCCGCTGGATCTGTGGTTGGGGCCCCCGGGGGTTAGGCCCCTGTTGCTACAGTTCGGAAGCTCAGGGGTTGGGCCCTTGGAGCTGGGGTGGCGGCCCCCAGAGATTATGCCCCTGGAGCTATGATTCGGGCGCTCAGGGGTTGGGCCCTTGGAGCTGGTGTTGGGGTCTCCAGGGGTTTAGCTCCCTGGAGCTATGGTTCGGGACCCCAGGGGTTGGGCCCCTGGAGCTGATGTTGTGGCCCCAGGTGTTGGGCCCCTGTAGCTGGTGTTGGGGCCCCCAGTTGTTAGGCCCCTGGAGCTATGGTTCGGGCGCTCAGGGGTTGGGCCCCTGGAGCTGGTGTTGGAGCCCCAGGGGTTAGGTCCCTGGAGCTAGGGTTCGGGCGCTCAGGGGTTGGGCCTCTGGAGCTATACTTCTGGCGCTCAGTGGTTGGGCCCCTGGAGCTGGGGTCGAGGGCTCCAGGTGTTGGGCCCCTGGAGCTGGTGTTGGGGCCCCCGGGCGTTAGGCCCTTGGAGCTATGTTCAGGCGCTCAGGGGAGGTATTGCTCGGGCGCTCAGGGGTTGGGCCCCTGGAGCTTGTGTTGGGGCCCCAGGGTTTAAGCCCCTGGAGAAATGGTTCGGGCGCTCAGGGGTTGGACCGCTGGAGCTGGTGTTGGGGCCCCCAGGTGTTGGGCCCCTGGACCTGAGGTTGGGGTCCCCGGGGGTTAGGCACCTGGAGCTATGGTTCGGGCGCTCAGGGGTTTGGCCTCTGGAGCTGGTGTTGGGGCGCCCAGGGGTTCGGCCCCTGGAGTAATGGTTCGGTCGCTCAGTGGTTGGGCCCTTGGAGTTGGTGTTGGGGCCCCCAGGGGTTAGGCCCCTGAAGGTATTGTTCGGGCGCTCAGGGGTTTTACCCCTGGAGCTGGTGTTGAGGCCCCCAGGGGTTGGGCTAGTGGAGCTGGTGTTGGGGTCCCCAGGGGTTGGGCCCCTGGAGCTGGGGTTGGGGTACCCGGGGGTTAGGCCCCTGGAGCTATGGTTCGGGCGCTCAGGGGTTGGGCACCTGGAGCTGGTGTTGGGGCCCCGAGGGGTTGGGTCCCTTTAGCTGGGGTTCGGGCCCCCGGGGGTTAGGCCCCTGGAGCTATGTTTCGGGCTCTCAGGGGCTGTGCCTCTGCAGCTTGTGTTTGGGCCCAAAGGGGTTCGGCCTCTGGAGCTGGGGTTAGGGCCCCAGGGGTTAGGCCCCTGGAGCTATGGTTCGAGCGCTCAGGGATTGGGTCCCTGGAGCTGGTGTTGGGGCTCCAAGGGATTGGGCCCCTGGAGTTGGTGTTGGGGCCCCAGGGGTTATTCCCCTGGAGATTTTGTTCGGGCGCTCAGGGGTTGGGCCCCTGGAGCTATGGTTCGGGCGCTCAGGGGTTGGGCCCCTGGAGCCGGGGTTCGGGCCCCTTGGGGTTAGGCCCCTGGAGCTATGGTTCGGGCGCTCAGGGGTTGGGCCCCTGGAGCTGGTGTTGGGGCCCCCAGGGGTTAGGCCCCTGGAGCTGGTGTTGGAGCCCCAGGGATTAGGTCCCTGGAGCTAGGGTTCGGGCGCTCAGGGGTTGGGCCTCTGGAGCTATACTTCGGGCGCTCAGTGGTTGGGCCCCTGGAGCTGGGGTCGAGGGCTCCAGGTGTTGGGCCTCTGGAGCTGGGGTCGAGGGCCCCAGGGTTTGGACCCATTGACCTGGGGTTGGGGCCCCCTGGGGTTAGGCTCCTGGAGCTATGGTTCGGGCGCTCACTAGCTGGTCTCCTGGAGCTGGTGTTGGGGCCCCCAGGGGTTGAGCCCCTGGAGCTTCTGTTGGGGCCCCTAGGCGTTTGGCCTCTGGAGCTATGGTTCGGGCTCTCAGGGGTTGGGCCCCTGGAGCTGGTGTTGGGGCCCCCAGGGGTTGGGCCCCTGGAGCTATTGTTCGGGCGCTCAGAGGTTGGGCCCCTGGAGCTATGGTTCGGGCGCTCCGGGGTTGGGCCCCTCGAGCTGGTGTTGGGGTCCCTAAGGGTTGGGCCCCTGGAGCTAGTGTTGGGGCCCCCAGGGGTTATGCCCCTGGAGCTATGGTTTGGGCTCTCAGGGGTTGTGCCCCTGGAGCTGGTGTTGGGGCCCCCAGGGGTTGGGCTCCTGGAGCTGGTGTTGGGGCCCCAGGGGTTAGGCCCCCGGAGCTATGGTTCGAGCGCTCAGGGGTTTGGCCCCTGTAGCTACGGTTCGGGCGCTCAAAGGTTGGGCCCCTGGAGCTGGGGTCGAGGGCCCCAGGGGTTGGGCACCTGGAGCTGGGGTTTGGACCCCCGGGGGATAGGCCCCTGGAGCTATGGTTCGGGCGCTCAGGGGTTCGGCCCCTGGAGCTTGTGTTGGGGCCGTCAGGGGTTTGGACCCTGGAGCTATGGTTCGGGCGCTCAGGGTTAGGGGCCCTGGAGCTGGGGTCGAGGGCCCCAGGGGTTGGGCCCCTGGAGCTGCCGTTGGGGCCCCAGGGGGTTAGGACCCTGGAGCTATGGTTCGAGCGCTCAGGGGTTGAGCCCTTGGAGCTGGGGTGGGGGCCCCCAGAGGTTAGGCCCCTGGAGCTATGGTTCGGGCGCTCAGGGGTTGGGCCCCTGGAGCTGGTGTTGGTTCCCCCAGGGGTTGGGCCCCTGGAGCTGGGGTTGGGGCCCCCGGGGGTTAGGCCCCTGGCACTATGGTTCGGGCACTCGGGGGTTGGGCCCTTGGAGTTGGGGTGGGGGCCCGCAGGGGTTTGGCTCCTGGAGCTATGTTTCGAACACTCAGGGGTTGAGCTCGTTGAGCTGGTGTTGGGGTCCCAAGGGGTTAGGCCACTGGAGGTATTGTTCGGGCGCTCAGGGGTTGGGCCCGTGGACCTGGGGTTGGGGCCCCCAGGGGTTGGGCCCCTGGAGCTGGTGTTCGGGCCCAAGGGGTTAGGCCCCTGGAGCTATGGTTCAGACGCTCAGGGGTTGGGCCAATGGAACTGGTGTTTGGGCCCCTAGGGATTGGGCCCCTGGAGCTATGTTTCGGGCGCTCTGGGGTTGTGCCCCTGGAGCTGGGGTTGGGGCCCCCAGGCTTTGGCGTCCTGTAGCTGGTGATGGGGCCTGGAGGGGTTAGGCCCCAGGAGCTATGGTTCGGGCGCTCAGGGGTTGGGTCCCTGGAGCTGGGGTCGAGGGCCCCAGGGTTTGGACCCCTGGAGCTTGGGTTGGGGCCCCCTGGGGTTAGGCCCCTGGAGCTATGATTCGGGCGCTCACGGGTTGGGCCCCTGGAGCTGGTGTTGTGGCCTCCAGGGGTTGGGCCCCTGGAGCTGGGGTTGGGGCCCCAGGGGTTAGGCCCCTGAAGCTATGGTTCGGACACTCAGGGGTTGGGCCCCAGGAGCAATGGTTCGGGCGCTCAGGGGTTGGGCCCCTGGAGCTGGTGCTGGAGCCCCCAGGGTTTAGGCCCCTGGAGCTATGGTTCGTGCCATCAGGTTTTGGGCCCTTGGAACTGTGCTGGGGTCCCCCAGGGGCTGGGCCCCTCTAGCAATGGTTCGAGCACTCAAGGGTTGGGCCCCTGGAGCTGGTGTTTGGGCCCCCACGGATTACGCCCCTGGAGGTATTGTTCGGGCCCTCAGGGGTTGGGCCCCTGGACCTGGTGTTGGGTTCCCAGAGGTTAAGGCCCTGGAGCTATGGTTCGGGCGCTCAGGGGTTGGATCCCTGGAGCTGGTGTTGTGGCCCCCAGGGGTTGGGCCCCTGGAACTGGGGTTGAGGCCCCCGGGGGTTAGGCCCCTGGAGCTATGGTTCGGGCGCTCAGGGGTTGGGACCCTGGAGCTGGTGTTGGGGCCCCCAGGGGCTGTGATCCTGGAGCTGGTATTGGGGCCGTCAGGGGTTGGGACCCTGGAGCTATGGTTCGGGCGCTCAGGGGTAGGGGCCCTGGAGCTGGGGTCGAGGGCCCTAGGGGTTGGGCCCCTGGAGCTGTGGTTGGGGCCCCCGGGGGTTAGGCCCCTGGAGCTATGGTTCGGACGCTCAGGGGTTGGGCCTTGGAGCTGGGGTGGCGGCCCCCAGAGATTATGCCCCTGGAGCTATGATTCGGGCGCTCAGGGGTTGGGCCCTTGGAGCTGGTGTTGGGGTCCCCAGGGGTTAGCTCCCTGGAGCTATGGTTCGGGCCCCCAGGGGTTGAGCCCCTGGAGCTGGTGTTGTGGCCCCAGGGGTTGGGCCCCTGTAGCTGGTGTTGGGGCCCCCAGTTGTTAGGCCCCTGGAGCTATGGTTCGGGCGCTCAGGGTTTGGGCCCCTGGAACTGGTGTTGGGGCCCCCAGGGGTTGGGCCCCTGGAGCTGGGTGTTGGAGCCCCAGGGGTTAGGTCCCTGGAGCTAGGGTTCGGGCGCTCAGGGGTTGGGCCTCTGGAGCTATGCTTCGGGCGCTCAGTGGTTGGGCCCCTGGAGCTGGGGTGAAGGGCTTCAGGTGTTGGGCCCCTGGAGCTGGGGTTGGGGTCCCCGGGGGTTAAGCCCCTGGACCTGAGGTTGGGGTCCCCGGGGGTTAGGCCCCTGGAGCTATGATTCGTGGGCTCAAGGGTTGGGCCCCTGGAGGGGGTGTTCGGGCCCCCAGGGGTTGGGCCCCTGGAGCTGGGGTTGGGGCGCTCAGGGGTTGGACCCCTGGAGCTAGTTGTGGGGCCCCCAGGGGTTGGGCTTCTGGAGCTGGGGTTGGGGCCCCCGGGGGTTTTGGCCCCTGGAGCTATGGTTCGGGCGCTCAGAGGTTGGACCCCTGGAGCAGGCGTTGGGGCCCCCAGGGGTTGGGCCTCTGGAGCTAGCCTTGGGCCCCCGGGGGTTAGGCCCCTGGAACTACGGTTCGGGTGCTCAGGGGTTGGGCCCCTGGAGGGGGTGTTCGGGCCCCCAGGGGTTGGGCCCCTGGAGCTGGGGTTGGGGCTCCCAGGGGTTACGCCCCTGGAGCTATGGTTCGGGCGCTCAGGGTTTGGGCCCCTAGTGCTGGTGTTGGCGCCCCCAGGGGTTGGGCCCCTGGAGCTGCTGTTGGGGCCCCAGGGGTTAGGTCCCTGGAGCTATGGTTCGGGCGCTCAGGATTTGGGCCCTTACAGCTGGGGTGGGGGCCCCCAGGGGTTATGCCCCTGGAGCTATGGTTCGGGCGCTCAGGGCTTGGGCCCTTGGAGTTGAAATGGGGGCCCCTAGGGGTTAGGCCCCTGGAACTATGGTTCGGGCGCTCAAGGGTTAGGCCCCTGGAGCTGGTGTTGGGGCCCCCAGGGGTTGGGCTCCTGGAGCTGGTGTTGGGGCCCCAGGGGTTAGGACCCTGGAGCTATGGTTCGAGCGCTCAGGGGTAGGGCCCCTGGATCTGGTGTTGGGGCTCCCAGGGGTTAGGCCTCTGCAGGTATTGTTCGGGCGGTCAGGGGTTGGACCCCTGGAGCTGGTGTTGGGGCCCCCAGGGGTTGGGCCCCTGGAGCTGGTGTTGGGGCCCCACGGGTTAGGCCCCTGGAGCTATTTTTCGTTTGCTCAGCTGTTGGGCCCCTGGAGCTGGTGTTGGGCCTCTAGGGGTTCGGCCCCTGGTCCTGGCGTTGGGGCCCCCAGATGTTAGGCCCCTGGAGCTATGGTTCTGGTGCTCAGATTTTGGGCCCTTGGAGCTGGGGTTGGAACCCCCGGGGGTTAGGCCCCTGGAGCTATGGTTCGGGCGCTGAGGGTTTGGGCCCCTGGAGAGGGTGTTGGGGCCCCCAGGGGTTGGGCCCTGGAGCTGGTGTTGTGTGCCGAGGGGTTAGGCCCCTGGAGCTATGGTTCGGGCGCTCAGGGGTTGGGCCCCTGGACCTGGGGTCGAGGACCCCAGGGTTTGGACCCCTGGACCTGGGGTTGGGGCCCCCTGGGGTTAGGCTCCTGGAGCTATGGTTCGGGCACTCACTGGTTGGTCTCCTGGAGCTTGTGTTGGGGCCCCCAGGGGTTGGGCACCTGGAGCTGAGGTTGGGGACCCTAGGGGTTAGGCCTCCGGAGCTATGGTTCGTGCTCTCAGGGGTTGGGCCCCTGGAGCTGGTGTTGGGGCCCCCAGGGGTTGGGCCCCTGGAGTTATGGTTCGGGCGCTCAGAGGTTGGGCCCCTGGAGCTATGGTTCGGGTGCTCAGGTTTTGGGCCCTTGGAGCTGGGGTGGGGGCCGCTAGTGGTTAGGCCCCTGTAGCTTCAGTTCGAGCGCTGAGGGTCTGGGCCCCTGGAGCTGCTGTTGGGGCCCCCAGGGGTTAGGCCCCTGGAGGTATTGTTCGGGCGCTCAGGGGTTGGGCCCCTGGTGCTGGTGTTGGGACCCCCAGGGGTTAGGCCCATGGAGCTATGGTTCGGGCGCTCAGGGGTTGGACCCCTGGAGCTCGTGTTGGGGCCCCCAGGGGTTGGTCCCCTGGAGCTGGGGTTGGGGTCCCCGGGGGTTTGGCCCCTGGAGCTATGGTTCAGCCACTCAGGGGTTGGGTCCCTGGAGCTGGTGTTGGGGCCCCCTGGGGTTGGACCCCTGGAGCTGGGGTTAGAGCCCCCAGGGATTAGGCCCGTGGAGCTATGGTTCGGGCGCTCAGAGGTTGGGCCCCTGGAGCTGGTGTTGAGGCCCCTGGGGTTGGGCCCCTGCAGCTGGTGTTGAGGCCCCAGGGGTTAGGCCCCTGGAGCTATGGTTCGAGCGCTCAGGTTTTGGGCCCTTGAAGCTGGGGTGGGGGCCCCCAGGGGTTAGGCCCCTGGAGCTATGGTTCGAGCGCTCAGGGGTTGGTCCCCTGGAGATGGTGTTGTGGCCCACAGGGGTTAGGCCCCTGGAGCTATGGTTCGGGCGCTCAGGGGTTGGACCCCTGGAGCTGGTTGTGGGGCCCCCAGGGGTTGGGCTTCTGGAGCTGGGGTTGGGGCCCCCGGGGGTTTTGGCCCCTGGAGCTATGGTTCGGGCGCTCAGAGGTTGGACCCCTGGAGCTGGCGTTGGGGCCCCCAGGGGTTGGGCCTCTGGAGCTGGCCTTGGGACCCCCGGGGGTTAGGCCCCTGGAACTAGGGTTCGGGTTCTCAGGGGTTGGGCCCCTGGAGGGGGTGTTGGGGCCCCCAGGGGTTGGGCCCCTGGAGCTAGGGTTGGGGCTCCAAGGGGTTACGCCCCTGGAGCTATGGTTCGGGCGCTCAGGATTTGGGCCTTTACAGCTGGGGTGTGGGCCCCCAGGGGTTAGGCCCCTGTAGCTATGGTTCGAGCGCTCAGGGGTTGGGCCCCTGCAGCTGGTGTTGAGGCCCCCAGGGGTTAGGCCCCTGGAGGTCTTGTTCGGGCGCTCAAGGGTTGGGCCCCTGGAGCTGGTGTTGTGTCCCCCAGGGGTAGGCCCCTGGAGCTATGGTTCGGGCGCTCAGGGGTTGGACCCCTGGAGCTGGTGTTGGGGCCGCCAGGGGTTGGGCCCCTGGTGCTGGGGTTGGGGCCCTGGGGGTTAGGCCCCTGGAGCTTTGGTTCGGGCGCTCAGGGGTTGGGCCCTTGGAGCTGGGATGGGGGCCCCTAGGGGTTAGTCCCCTGGAGCTATGGTTCGGGCGCTCAAGGGTTAGGCCCCTGGAGCTGGTGTTGGGGCCCCCAGGAATTAGGCCCCTGAAGGTATTGTTCTGGTGCTCAGGGGTTGGGCACTTGGAGCTGGTGTTTGGGCCCACAGGGGATAGGTCCCTGGAGATATGGTTCAGGCGCTCAGGAATTCGGCCCCTGGAGCTGTTGTTGGGGTCCCTAGGGGTTGGGCCCCTGGAGCTGGTGTTGGTGCTCCAGGGGTTAGGCCCCTGAAGCTATGGTTCGGGCGCTCAGGGGTTGTGCCCCTGGAGCTGGTGTTGGGACCCCCAGGGGTTGGGCCCCTGTAGCTATTATTCGGGCGCTCAGGAGTTGGGCCCCTGGAGCTGGTGTTGGCGCCCCCAGGGGTTGGGCCCCTGGAGCTGGTGTTGGGGCTCCCAGTTGTTGGGCCCCTGGAGCTATGGTTCGTTCGATCTGGAGTTGGGCTCCTGGAGCTGGGGTTGGGGCCCCCAGGGGTTAGGCGCCTGGAGCTATGGTTCGGGCGCTCAGGGTTTGGGCCCCTAGAGCTGGTGTTGGCGCCCCCAGGGATTGGGCCCCTGGAGCTGGTGTTGTGGCCCCAGGTGTTAGGCACCTGGAGCTATGGTTCGGGCGCTCAGGTTTTGGGCCCTTAGAGCTGGGGTGGGGGCCCCCAGGGGTTAGGCCCCTGTAGCTATGGTTCGAGCGCTCAGGGGTTGGGCACCTGGAGCTGGTGTTGGGTCAACCAGGGGTTAGGCCCTTGGAGCTATGGTTCAGGGGCTCAGGGGTTGGACCCCTGGAGCTGGTGTTGGGGCCCCCAGGGGTTGGGCCCCTGGAGCTGGGGTTGGGGTCCCTGGGGGTTAGGCCCTTGGAGCTATGGTTCGGGCGTTTAGGGGTTGGGCCCTTGGAGCTGGGATGGGGGCCCCCAGGGGTTAGGCCCCTGGAGCGATGGTTCGGGCGCTCAAGGGTTGGGCCCCTGGCGCAGGTGTTGGGGCCCCCAGGGGTTAGGCCCTTGAAGGTATTGTACTGGCGCTCAGGGGTTGGGCACTTGGAGCTGGTGTTTGTTCCCACAGGGGTTAGGCTCCCGGAGCTATGGTTCGGGCGCTCAGGGGTTGGGTCCCTGGAGCTGGTGTTGGGACCCCCAGGGGTTGGGCCCCTGTAGCTATGGTTCGGGCGCTCAGGGGTTGGGACCTTGGAGCTAGTGTTCGGGCCCATAGGGGTTAGGCCCCCGGAGCTATGGTTCGGGCGCTCAGGAGTTGGGCCCCTGGAGCTGGTGTTGGCGCCCCTAGATGTTGGGCCCCTCGTGCTCGTGTTGGGGTCCCAGGGGTTAGGCACCTGGAGCTATGGTTCGGGCGCTCAGGGGTTGGGACCCTGGAGCTGGTGTTGGGGCCCCCAGGGGTTGGGCCCCTGGAGCTTTGGTCCGGGCGCTCTGGGGTTGGGCTCCTGGAGCTGGTGTTGGGGCCCCCAGGGGTTGGGCTCCTGGAGCTGGTGTTGGGGCCCCCAGGGGTTGGGCCCCTGGAGCTCGGGTTGGGGCTCCCAGGGGTTAGGCCCCTGGAGCTATGGTTCGGGCTCTCAGGGGTTGGGACCCTGGAGCTGGTGTTGGGGCCCCCAGGGGTTGGGCTCCTGGAGCTGGTGTTGAGGCCCCAGGGGTTAGGACCCTGGAGCTATGGTTCGAGCGCTCAGGGTTTGAGCCCCTGGATCTGGTGTTGGGGCCCCCAGGGGTTAGGCCCCTGCAGGTATTGTTCGGGCGCTCAGGGGTTGGACCCCTGGAGCTGGTGTTGGGGCCCCCAGGGGTTGGGCCCCTGGAGCTAGTGTTGGGGCCCCACGGGTTAGGCCCCTGGAGCTATTTTTCGTTTGCTCAGCTGTTGGGCCCCTGGAGCTGGTGTTGGGCCTCTAGGAGTTCTGCCCCTGGTCCTGGCGTTGGGGCCCCCAGTTGTTAGGCCCCTGGAGCTATGGTTCTGGCGCTCAGATTTTGGGCCCCTGGAGCTGGGGTGGGGGCCCCCAGGGGTTAGGCCCCTGTAGCTATTTTTCGAGGGCTCAGGGGTTGGGCCCCTGGAGCTGTGGTTCGGGCGCTCAGGGTTTGGGCCCCTGGAGCTATGGTTCGGGCGCTCAGGGTTTGGGCCCCTGGAGTTGGGGACGAGGGCCCCAGCGTTTGGGCCCCTGGAGCTGGGGTTGGGGCCTCTGGGGGTTTATTCCCCTGGCGCTATGGTTCGGGCGCTCAGGGGTTTGGCCCTTGGAGCTGGGGTGGGGGTACCCAGGGGTTAGGCTCCTGGAGCTATGTTTCGGGGACTCAGGGGTTGGGAACGTGGAGCTCATTTTGGGGCCCCCAGGGGTTAGGTCCATGGAGCTATTTTTCGGACGATCAGATGTTGGACCCTTGAAGCTGGTGTTGGGGCCCCCAGGGATTAGGCCCCTGGAGCTATGGTTCGGGCGCTCAGGGGTTGGGCCCCTGGAGCTGGTGTTGGGGCCCCAAAGGGTTGGGCCCCTGGAGCTGGTGTTGGGGCCCCAGGGATTAGGCCCCTGGAGCTATGGTTCGGGCGCTCAGGGGTTGGGCCCCTTGAGCTGGTGTTGGGGCCGCCAGAGACTGGGCCCCTTTCGCTATGTTTCGGGCGCTCTGGGGTTGGGCCCCTGGAGTTGGTGTTGGGGCCCCCAGGGGTTTGGCTCCTGGAGCTGGTGTTGGGGCCCGCAGGGGTTGGGCCCCTGGAGCTGTGGTTGGGGCCCCCAGGGGTTAGCCCTCTTTAGCTATGGTTCGGGCGCTAAGGGTATGGTCCTCTGCAGCTTGTGTTGGGGCCCCCAGGGGTTGGGCCCCTGGAGCTGGTGTTGGTGCCCCAGGGGTTGGGCTCCTGGAGCTGGTGTTGGGGCCCCAGGGGTTAGGACCCTGGAGCTATGGTTCGAGCGCTCAGGGGTTGGGCCCCTGGATCTGGTGTTGGGGCCCCCAGGGGTTAGGCCTCTGCAGGTATTGTTCGGGCGGTCAGGGCTTGGACCCCTGCAGCTGGTGTTGGGGCCCCCAGGGGTTGGGCCCCTGGAGCTGGTGTTGGGGCCCCACGGGTTAGGCCCCTGGAGCTATTTTTCGTTTGCTCAGCTGTTGGGCCCCTGGAGCTGGTGTTGGGCCTCTAGGGGTTCGGCCCCTGGTCCTGGCGTTGGGGCCCCCAGATGTTAGGCCCCTGGAGCTATGGTTCTGGTGCTCAGATTTTGGGCCCTTGGAGCTGGGGTTGGAACCCCCGGGGGTTACGCCCCTGGGGCTATGGTTCGGGCGCTCAGGGGTTGGGCCCCTGGACCTGGGGTCGAGGACCCCAGGGTTTGGACCCCTGGACCTGGGGTTGGGGCCCCCTGGGGTTAGGCTCCTGGAGCTATGGTTCGGGCACTCACTGGTTGGTCTCCTGGAGCTTGTGTTGGGGCCCCCAGGGGTTGGGCACCTGGAGCTGAGGTTGGGGACCCTAGGGGTTAGGCCTCCGGAGCTATGGTTCGTGCTCTCAGGGGTTGGGCCCCTGGAGCTGGTGTTGGGGCCCCCAGGGGTTGGGCCCCTGGAGTTATGGTTCGGGCGCTCAGAGGTTGGGCCCCTGGAGCTATGGTTCGGGTGCTCAGGTTTTGGGCCCTTGGAGCTGGGGTGGGGGCCGCTAGTGGTTAGGCCCCTGTAGCTTCGGTTCGAGCGCTGAGGGTCTGGGCCCCTGGAGCTGCTGTTGGGGCCCCCAGGGGTTAGGCCCCTGGAGGTATTGTTCGGGCGCTCAGGGGTTGGGCCCCTGGTGCTGGTGTTGGGACCCCCAGGGGTTAGGCCCATGGAGCTATGGTTCGGGCGCTCAGGGGTTGGACCCCTGGAGCTCGTGTTGGGGCCCCCAGGGGTTGGTCCCCTGGAGCTGGGGTTGGGGTCCCCGGGGGTTTGGCCCCTGGAGCTATGGTTCAGCCACTCAGGGGTTGGGTCCCTGGAGCTGGTGTTGGGGCCCCCTGGGGTTGGACCCCTGGAGCTGGGGTTAGAGCCCCCAGGGATTAGGCCCGTGGAGCTATGGTTCGGGCGCTCAGAGGTTGGGCCCCTGGAGGTGGTGTTGAGGCCCCTGGGGTTGGGCCCCTGCAGCTGGTGTTGAGGCCCCAGGGGTTAGGCCCCTGGAGCTATGGTTCGAGCGCTCAGGTTTTGGGCCCTTGAAGCTGGGGTGGGGGCCCCCAGGGGTTAGACCCCTGGAGCTATGGTTCGAGCGCTCAGGGGTTGGTCCCCTGGAGATGGTGTTGTGGCCCACAGGGGTTAGGCCCCTGGAGCTATGGTTCGGGCGCTCAGGGGTTGGACCCCTGGAGCTGGTTGTGGGGCCCCCAGGGGTTGGGCTTCTGGAGCTGGGGTTGGGGCCCCCGGGGGTTTTGGCCCCTGGAGCTATGGTTCGGGCGCTCAGAGGTTGGACCCCTGGAGCTGGCGTTGGGGCCCCCAGGGGTTGGGCCTCTGGAGCTGGCCTTGGGACCCCCGGGGGTTAGGCCCCTGGAACTAGGGTTCGGGTGCTCAGGGGTTGGGCCCCTGGAGGGGGTGTTGGGGCCCCCAGGGGTTGGGCCCCTGGAGCTAGGGTTGGGGCTCCAAGGGGTTACGCCCCTGGAGCTATGGTTCGGGCGCTCAGGGTTTGGGCCCCTAGTGCTGGTGTTGGCGCCCCCAGGGGTTGGGCCCCTGGAGCTGCTGTTGGGGCCCCAGGGGTTAGGCCCCTGGAGCTATGGTTCGGGCGCTCAGGATTTGGGCCTTTACAGCTGGGGTGTGGGCCCCCAGGGGTTAGGCCCCTGTAGCTATGGTTCGAGCGCTCAGGGGTTGGGCCCCTGCAGCTGGTGTTGAGGCCGCCAGGGGTTGGGCCCCTGGTGCTGGGGTTGGGGCCCTGGGGGTTAGGCCCCTGGAGCTTTGGTTCGGGCGCTCAAGGGTTGGGCCCCTGGAGCTGGTGTTGTGTCCCCCAGGGGTAGGCCCCTGGAGCTATGGTTCGGGCGCTCAGGGGTTGGACCCCTGGAGCTGGTGTTGGGGCCGCCAGGGGTTGGGCCCCTGGTGCTGGGGTTGGGGCCCTGGGGGTTAGGCCCCTGGAGCATTGGTTCGGGCGCTCAGGGGTTGGGCCCTTGGAGCTGGGATGGGGGCCCCTAGGGGTTAGTCCCCTGGAGCTATGGTTCGGGCGCTCAAGGGTTAGGCCCCTGGAGCTGGTGTTGGGGCCCCCAGGAGTTAGGCCCCTGAAGGTATTGTTCTGGTGCTCAGGGGTTGGGCACTTGGAGCTGGTGTTTGGGCCCACAGGGGATAGGTCCCTGGAGATATGGTTCAGGCGCTCAGGAATTCGGCCCCTGGAGCTGTTATTGGGGTCCCTAGGGGTTGGGCCCCTGGAGCTGGTGTTGGTGCTCCAGGGGTTAGGCCCCTGAAGCTATGGTTCGGGCGCTCAGGGGTTGTGCCCCTGGAGCTGGTGTTGGGACCCCCAGGGGTTGGGCCCCTGTTGCTATTATTCGGGCGCTCAGGAGTTGGGCCCCTGGAGCTGGTGTTGGCGCCCCCAGGGGTTGGGCCCCTGGAGCTGGTGTTGGGGCTCCCAGTTGTTGGGCCCCTGGAGCTATGGTTCGTTCGATCTGGAGTTGGGCTCCTGGAGCTGGGGTTGGGGCCCCCAGGGGTTAGGCGCCTGGAGCTATGGTTCGGGCGCTCAGGGTTTGGGCCCCTAGAGCTGGTGTTGGCGCCCCCAGGGATTGGGCCCCTGGAGCTGGTGTTGTGGCCCCAGGTGTTAGGCCCCTGGAGCTATGGTTCGGGCGCTCAGGTTTTGGGCCCTTAGAGCTGGGGTGGGGGCCCCCAGGGGTTAGGCCCCTGTAGCTATGGTTCGAGCGCTCAGGGGTTGGGCACCTGGAGCTGGTGTTGGGTCCCCCAGGGGTTAGGCCCTTGGAGCTATGGTTCAGGCGCTCAGGGGTTGGACCCCTGGAGCTGGTGTTGGGGCCCCCAGGGGTTGGGCCCCTGGAGCTGGGGTTGGGGTCCCTGGGGGTTAGGCCCTTGGAGCTATGGTTCGGGCGTTTAGGGGTTGGGCCCTTGGAGCTGGGATGGGGGCCCCCAGGGGTTAGGCCCCTGGAGCTATGGTTCGGGCGCTCAAGGGTTGGGCCCCTGGCGCAGGTGTTGGGGCCCCCAGGGGTTAGGCCCTTGAAGGTATTGTACTGGCGCTCAGGGGTTGGGCACTTGGAGCTGGTGTTTGTTCCCACAGGGGTTAGGCTCCTGGAGCTATGGTTCAGGCGCTCAGGGGTTGGGTCCCTGGAGCTGGTGTTGGGACCCCCAGGGGTTGGGCCCCTGTAGCTATGGTTCGGGCGCTCAGGGGTTGGGACCTTGGAGCTAGTGTTCGGGCCCATAGGGGTTAGGCCCCCGGAGCTATGGTTCGGGCGCTCAGGAGTTGGGCCCCTGGAGCTGGTGTTGGCGCCCCTAGATGTTGGGCCCCTCGTGCTCGTGTTGGGGTCCCAGGGGTTAGGCACCTGGAGCTATGGTTCGGGCGCTCAGGGGTTGGGACCCTGGAGCTGGTGTTGGGGCCCCCAGGGGTTGGGCCCCTGGAGCTTTGGTCCGGGTGCTCTGGGGTTGGGGGGGACCTGGAGCTGGTGTTGGGGCCCCCAGGGGTTGGGCTCCTGGAGCTGGTGTTGGGGCCCCCAGGGGTTGGGCCCCTGGAGCTCGGGTTGGGGCTCCCAGGGGTTAGGCCCCTGGAGCTATGGTTCGGGCTCTCAGGGGTTGGGACCCTGGAGCTGGTGTTGGGGCCCCCAGGGGTTGGGCTCCTGGAGCTGGTGTTGAGGCCCCAGGGGTTAGGACCCTGGAGCTATGGTTCGAGCGCTCAGGGTTTGAGCCCCTGGATCTGGTGTTGGGGCCCCCAGGGGTTAGGCCCCTGCAGGTATTGTTCGGGCGCTCAGGGGTTGGACCCCTGGAGCTGGTGTTGGGGCCCCCAGGGGTTGGGCCCCTGGAGCTAGTGTTGGGGCCCCACGGGTTAGGCCCCTGGAGCTATTTTTCGTTTGCTCAGCTGTTGGGCCCCTGGAGCTGGTGTTGGGCCTCTAGGAGTTCTGCCCCTGGTCCTGGCGTTGGGGCCCCCAGTTGTTAGGCCCCTGGAGCTATGGTTCTGGCGCTCAGATTTTGGGCCCCTGGAGCTGGGGTGGGGGCCCCCAGGGGTTAGGCCCCTGTAGCTATTTTTCGAGGGCTCAGGGGTTGGGCCCCTGGAGCTGTGGTTCGGGCGCTCAGGGTTTGGGCCCCTGGAGCTATGGTTCGGGCGCTCAGGGTTTGGGCCCCTGGAGTTGGGGACGAGGGCCCCAGCGTTTGGGCCCCTGGAGCTGGGGTTGGGGCCTCTGGGGGTTTATTCCCCTGGCGCTATGGTTCGGGCGCTCAGGGGTTTGGCCCTTGGAGCTGGGGTGGGGGTACCCAGGGGTTAGGCTCCTGGAGCTATGTTTCGGGGACTCAGGGGTTGGGAACGTGGAGCTCATTTTGGGGCCCCCAGGGGTTAGGTCCATGGAGCTATTTTTCGGACGATCAGATGTTGGGCCCTTGAAGCTGGTGTTGGGGCCCCCAGGGATTAGGCCCCTGGAGCTATGGTTCGGGCGCTCAGGGGTTGGGCCCCTGGAGCTGGTGTTGGGGCCCCAAAGGGTTGGGCCCCTGGAGCTGGTGTTGGGGCCCCAGGGATTAGGCCCCTGGAGCTATGGTTCGGGCGCTCAGGGGTTGGGCCCCTTGAGCTGGTGTTGGGGCCGCCAGAGACTGGGCCCCTTTCGCTATGTTTCGGGCGCTCTGGGGTTGGGCCCCTGGAGTTGGTGTTGGGGCCCCCAGGGGTTTGGCTCCTGGAGCTGGTGTTGGGGCCCGCAGGGGTTGGGCCCCTGGAGCTGTGGTTGGGGCCCCCAGGGGTTAGCCCTCTTTAGCTATGGTTCGGGCGCTAAGGGTATGGTCCTCTGGAGCTTGTGTTGGGGCCCCCAGGGGTTGGGCCCCTGGAGCTGGGGTTGGGCCCCCCGGGGGTTAGGCCCCTGGAGCTATGGTTCGGGCGCTCAGGGGTTGGGCCCCTGGAGCTGGTCTTGGGGCCCCCAAGGGGTTGGGCCCCTGGAGCTGGGGTTGGGGCCCCTAGTGGTTAGGCCCCTGGAGCTATGGTTTCAACGCTCAGGGGATGGGCCCCTGGATCTGGTGTTGGGGCCCCCAGGGGTTGGGCCCCTGGAGCTGGTGTTGGGGCCGCAGGGGTTAGGCCATTTGAGCTATGGTTCAGGTGCTCAGGGGTTGGTCCCCTGGAGGTATGGTTCGGGCGCTCGGAGGTTGGGCCCCTGGAGCTGGTGTTGGGGCCCCCAGGGGTTAGGCCCCTGGAGCTATGGTTCGGGCGCTCAGGGGTTGGGCCCCTGGAGCTGGTGTTCGGGCCCCCAGGGATTAGGCCCCTGGAACTATGGTTCGGGCACTCAGGGGTTGGGCCCCTGGAGCTATTGTTGGGGCCCCAGGGGTTAGGCCCCTGGATCTATGGTTCGGGCGCTCAGGTTTTGGGCAATTGGAGCTGTGGTGGGGTCCCCCAGGGGTTAGGCAACTGGAGGTATTGTTCGGGCGCTCAGGGGTTGCGCCCCTGGAGCTGGTGTTTGGTCCCCCAGGGGTTAGGCCCCTGGAGCTATGGTTCGGGCGCTCAGAGGTTGGACCCCTGGAGCTGGTGTTGGGGCCCCCAGGGGTTGGGCCCCTGGAGCTGGGGTTGGGGTCCCTGGGGGTTAGGCCCTTGGAGCTATGCTTCGGGTGCTCAGGGGTTGCGCCCCTGGAGCTGGTGTTTGGTCCCCCAGGGGTTAGGCCCCTGGAGCTATGGTTCGGGCGCTCAGAGGTTGGACCCCTGGAGCTGGTGTTTGGTCCCCCAGGGGTTAGGCCCCTGGAGCTATGGTTCGGGCGCTCAAGGGTTGGGCCCCTGGAGCAGGTGTTGGGGCCCCCAGGGATTAGGCCCTTGAAGGTATTGTACTGGCGCTCAGGGGTTGGGCACTTGGAGCTGGTGTTTGGGCCCACAGGGGTTAGGCTCCCGGAGCTATGGTTCGAGCGCTCAGGAGTTCAGCCCCTGGAGCTGGTGTTGGGGTCCCTAGGGGTTGGGCCCCTGGAGCTGGTGTTGGTGCCCCAGGGGTTGGGCTCCTGGAGCTGGTGTTGGGGCCCCAGGGGTTAGGACCCTGGAGCTATGGTTCGAGCGCTCAGGGGTTGGGCCCCTGGATCTGGTGTTGGGGCCCTCAGGGGTTAGGCCTCTGCAGGTATTGTTCGGGCGGTCAGGGGTTGGACCCCTGGAGCTGGTGTTGGGGCCCCCAGGGGTTGGGCCCCTGGAGCTGGTGTTGGGGCCCCACGGGTTAGGCCCCTGGAGCTATTTTTCGTTTGCTCAGCTGTTGGGCCCCTGGAGCTGGTGTTGGGCCTCTAGGGGTTCGGCCCCTGGTCCTGGCGTTGGGGCCCCCAGATGTTAGGCCCCTGCAGCTATGGTTCTGGTGCTCAGATTTTGGGCCCTTGGAGCTGGGGTTGGAACCCCCGGGGGTTAGGCCCCTGGAGCTATGGTTCGGGCGCTCAGGGGTTGGGCCCCTGGACCTGGGGTCGAGGACCCCAGGGTTTGGACCCCTGGACCTGGGGTTGGGGCCCCCTGGGGTTAGGCTCCTGGAGCTATGGTTCGGGCACTCACTGGTTGGTCTCCTGGAGCTTGTGTTGGGGCCCCCAGGGGTTGGGCACCTGGAGCTGAGGTTGGGGACCCTAGGGGTTAGGCCTCCGGAGCTATGGTTCGTGCTCTCAGGGGTTGGGCCCCTGGAGCTGGTGTTGGGGCCCCCAGGGGTTGGGCCCCTGGAGTTATGGTTCGGGCGCTCAGAGGTTGGGCCCCTTGAGCTATGGTTCGGGTGCTCAGGTATTGGGCCCTTGGAGCTGGGGTGGGGGCCGCTAGTGGTTAGGCCCCTGTAGCTTCGGTTCGAGCGCTGAGGGTCTGGGCCCCTGGAGCTGCTGTTGGGGCCCCCAGGGGTTAGGCCCCTGGAGGTATTGTTCGGGCGCTCAGGGGTTGGGCCCCTGGTGCTGGTGTTGGGACCCCCAGGGGTTAGGCCCATGGAGCTATGGTTCGGGCGCTCAGGGGTTGGACCCCTGGAGCTCGTGTTGGGGCCCCCAGGGGTTGGTCCCCTGGAGCTGGGGTTGGGGTCCCCGGGGGTTTGGCCCCTGGAGCTATGGTTCAGCCACTCAGGGGTTGGGTCCCTGGAGCTGGTGTTGGGGCCCCCTGGGGTTGGACCCCTGGAGCTGGGGTTAGAGCCCCCAGGGATTAGGCCCGTGGAGCTATGGTTCGGGCGCTCAGAGGTTGGGCCCCTGGAGCTGGTGTTGAGGCCCCTGGGGTTGGGCCCCTGCAGCTGGTGTTGAGGCCCCAGGGGTTAGGCCCCTGGAGCTATGGTTCGAGCGCTCAGGTTTTGGGCCCTTGAAGCTGGGGTGGGGGCCCCCAGGGGTTAGACCCCTGGAGCTATGGTTCGAGCGCTCAGGGGTTGGTCCCCTGGAGATGGTGTTGTGGCCCACAGGGGTTAGGCCCCTGGAGCTATGGTTCGGGCGCTCAGGGGTTGGACCCCTGGAGCTGGTTGTGGGGCCCCCAGGGGTTGGCCTTCTGGAGCTGGGGTTGGGGCCCCCGGGGGTTTTGGCCCCTGGAGCTATGGTTCGGGCGCTCAGAGGTTGGACCCCTGGAGCTGGCGTTGGGGCCCCCAGGGGTTGGGCCTCTGGAGCTGGCCTTGGGACCCCCGGGGGTTAGGCCCCTGGAACTAGGGTTCGGGTTCTCAGGGGTTGGGCCCCTGGAGGGGGTGTTGGGGCCCCCAGGGGTTGGGCCCCTGGAGCTAGGGTTGGGGCTCCAAGGGGTTACGCCCCTGGAGCTATGGTTCGGGCGCTCAGGGTTTGGGCCCCTAGTGCTGGTGTTGGCGCCCCCAGGGGTTGGGCCCCTGGAGCTGCTGTTGGGGCCCCAGGGGTTAGGCCCCTGGAGCTATGGTTCGGGCGCTCAGGATTTGGGCCTTTACAGCTGGGGTGTGGGCCCCCAGGGGTTAGGCCCCTGTAGCTATGGTTCGAGCGCTCAGGGGTTGGGCCCCTGCAGCTGGTGTTGAGGCCCCCAGGGGTTAGGCCCCTGGAGGTCTTGTTCGGGCGCTCAAGGGTTGGGCCCCTGGAGCTGGTGTTGTGTCCCCCAGGGGTAGGCCCCTGGAGCTATGGTTCGGGCGCTCAGGGGTTGGACCCCTGGAGCTGGTGTTGGGGCCGCCAGGGGTTGGGCCCCTGGTGTTGGGGTTGGGGCCCTGGGGGTTAGGCCCCTGGAGCTTTGGTTCGGGCGCTCAGGGGTTGGGCCCTTGGAGCTGGGATGGGGGCCCCTAGGGGTTAGTCCCCTGGAGCTATGGTTCGGGCGCTCAAGGGTTAGGCCCCTGGAGCTGGTGTTGGGGCCCCCAAGAGTTAGGCCCCTGAAGGTATTGTTCTGGTGCTCAGGGGTTGGGCACTTGGAGCTGGTGTTTGGGCCCACAGGGGATAGGTCCCTGGAGATATGGTTCAGGCGCTCAGGAATTCGGCCCCTGGAGCTGTTGTTGGGGTCCCTAGGGGTTGGGCCCCTGGAGCTGGTGTTGGTGCTCCAGGGGTTAGGCCCCTGAAGCTATGGTTCGGGCGCTCAGGGGTTGTGCCCCTGGAGCTGGTGTTGGGACCCCCAGGGGTTGGGCCCCTGTAGCTATTATTCGGGCGCTCAGGAGTTGGGCCCCTGGAGCTGGTGTTGGCGCCCCCAGGGGTTGGGCCCCTGGAGCTGGTGTTGGGGCTCCCAGTTGTTGGGCCCCTGGAGCTATGGTTCGTTCGATCTGGAGTTGGGCTCCTGGAGCTGGGGTTGGGGCCCCCAGGGGTTAGGCGCCTGGAGCTATGGTTCGGGCGCTCAGGGTTTGGGCCCCTAGAGCTGGTGTTGGCGCCCCCAGGGATTGGGCCCCTGGAGCTGGTGTTGTGGCCCCAGGTGTTAGGCCCCTGGAGCTATGGTTCGGGCGCTCAGGTTTTGGGCCCTTAGAGCTGGGGTGGGGGCCCCCAGGGGTTAGGCCCCTGTAGCTATGGTTCGAGCGCTCAGGGGTTGGGCACCTGGAGCTGGTGTTGGGTCCCCCAGGGGTTAGGCCCTTGGAGCTATGGTTCAGGCGCTCAGGGGTTGGACCCCTGGAGTTGGTGTTGGGGCCCCCAGGGGTTGGGCCCCTGGAGCTGGGGTTGGGGTCCCTGGGGGTTAGGCCCTTGGAGCTATGGTTCGGGCGTTTAGGGGTTGGGCCCTTGGAGCTGGGATGGGGGCCCCCAGGGGTTAGGCCCCTGTAGCTATGGTTCGGGCGCTCAAGGGTTGGGCCCCTGGCGCAGGTGTTGGGGCCCCCAGGGGTTAGGCCCTTGAAGGTATTGTACTGGCGCTCAGGGGTTGGGCACTTGGAGCTGGTGTTTGTTCCCACAGGGGTTAGGCTCCCGGAGCTATGGTTCGGGCGCTCAGGGGTTGGGTCCCTGGAGCTGGTGTTGGGACCCCCAGGGGTTGGGCCCCTGTAGCTATGGTTCGGGCGCTCAGGGGTTGGGACCTTGGAGCTAGTGTTCGGGCCCATAGGGGTTAGGCCCCCGGAGCTATGGTTCGGGCGCTCAGGAGTTGGGCCCCTGGAGCTGGTGTTGGCGCCCCTAGATGTTGGGCCCCTCGTGCTCGTGTTGGGGTCCCAGGGGTTAGGCACCTGGAGCTATGGTTCGGGCGCTCAGGGGTTGGGACCCTGGAGCTGGTGTTGGGGCCCCCAGGGGTTGGGCCCCTGGAGCTTTGGTCCGGGCGCTCTGGGGTTGGGGGGGACCTGGAGCTGGTGTTGGTGCCCCAGGGGTTGGGCTCCTGGAGCTGGTGTTGGGGCCCCAGGGGTTAGGACCCTGGAGCTATGGTTCGAGCGCTCAGGGGTTGGGCCCCTGGATCTGGTGTTGGGGCCCCCAGGGGTTAGGCCTCTGCAGGTATTGTTCGGGCGGTCAGGGGTTGGACCCCTGGAGCTGGTGTTGGGGCCCCCAGGGGTTGGGCCCCTGGAGCTGGTGTTGGGGCCCCACGGGTTAGGCCCCTGGAGCTATTTTTCGTTTGCTCAGCTGTTGAGCCCCTGGAGCTGGTGTTGGGCCTCTAGGGGTTCGGCCCCTGGTCCTGGCGTTGGGGCCCCCAGATGTTAGGCCCCTGCAGCTATGGTTCTGGTGCTCAGATTTTGGGCCCTTGGAGCTGGGGTTGGAACCCCCGGGGGTTAGGCCCCTGGAGCTATGGTTCGGGCGCTCAGGGGTTGGGCCCCTGGACCTGGGGTCGAGGACCCCAGGGTTTGGACCCCTGGACCTGGGGTTGGGGCCCCCTGGGGTTAGGCTCCTGGAGCTATGGTTCGGGCACTCACTGGTTGGTCTCCTGGAGCTTGTGTTGGGGCCCCCAGGGGTTGGGCACCTGGAGCTGAGGTTGGGGACCCTAGGGGTTAGGCCTCCGGAGCTATGGTTCGTGCTCTCAGGGGTTGGGCCCCTGGAGCTGGTGTTGGGGCCCCCAGGGGTTGGGCCCCTGGAGTTATGGTTCGGGCGCTCAGAGGTTGGGCCCCTTGAGCTATGGTTCGGGTGCTCAGGTATTGGGCCCTTGGAGCTGGGGTGGGGGCCGCTAGTGGTTAGGCCCCTGTAGCTTCGGTTCGAGCGCTGAGGGTCTGGGCCCCTGGAGCTGCTGTTGGGGCCCCCAGGGGTTAGGCCCCTGGAGGTATTGTTCGGGCGCTCAGGGGTTGGGCCCCTGGTGCTGGTGTTGGGACCCCCAGGGGTTAGGCCCATGGAGCTATGGTTCGGGCGCTCAGGGGTTGGACCCCTGGAGCTCGTGTTGGGGCCCCCAGGGGTTGGTCCCCTGGAGCTGGGGTTGGGGTCCCCGGGGGTTTGGCCCCTGGAGCTATGGTTCAGCCACTCAGGGGTTGGGTCCCTGGAGCTGGTGTTGGGGCCCCCTGGGGTTGGACCCCTGGAGCTGGGGTTAGAGCCCCCAGGGATTAGGCCCGTGGAGCTATGGTTCGGGCGCTCAGAGGTTGGGCCCCTGGAGCTGGTGTTGAGGCCCCTGGGGTTGGGCCCCTGCAGCTGGTGTTGAGGCCCCAGGGGTTAGGCCCCTGGAGCTATGGTTCGAGCGCTCAGGTTTTGGGCCCTTGAAGCTGGGGTGGGGGCCCCCAGGGGTTAGACCCCTGGAGCTATGGTTCGAGCGCTCAGGGGTTGGTCCCCTGGAGATGGTGTTGTGGCCCACAGGGGTTAGGCCCCTGGAGCTATGGTTCGGGCGCTCAGGGGTTGGACCCCTGGAGCTGGTTGTGGGGCCCCCAGGGGTTGGCCTTCTGGAGCTGGGGTTGGGGCCCCCGGGGGTTTTGGCCCCTGGAGCTATGGTTCGGGCGCTCAGAGGTTGGACCCCTGGAGCTGGCGTTGGGGCCCCCAGGGGTTGGGCCTCTGGAGCTGGCCTTGGGACCCCCGGGGGTTAGGCCCCTGGAACTAGGGTTCGGGTTCTCAGGGGTTGGGCCCCTGGAGGGGGTGTTGGGGCCCCCAGGGGTTGGGCCCCTGGAGCTAGGGTTGGGGCTCCAAGGGGTTACGCCCCTGGAGCTATGGTTCGGGCGCTCAGGGTTTGGGCCCCTAGTGCTGGTGTTGGCGCCCCCAGGGGTTGGGCCCCTGGAGCTGCTGTTGGGGCCCCAGGGGTTAGGCCCCTGGAGCTATGGTTCGGGCGCTCAGGATTTGGGCCTTTACAGCTGGGGTGTGGGCCCCCAGGGGTTAGGCCCCTGTAGCTATGGTTCGAGCGCTCAGGGGTTGGGCCCCTGCAGCTGGTGTTGTGGCCCCCAGGGGTTAGGCCCCTGGAGGTCTTGTTCGGGCGCTCAAGGGTTGGGCCCCTGGAGCTGGTGTTGTGTCCCCCAGGGGTAGGCCCCTGGAGCTATGGTTCGGGCGCTCAGGGGTTGGACCCCTGGAGCTGGTGTTGGGGCCGCCAGGGGTTGGGCCCCTGGTGTTGGGGTTGGGGCCCTGGGGGTTAGGCCCCTGGAGCTTTGGTTCGGGCGCTCAGGGGTTGGGCCCTTGGAGCTGGGATGGGGGCCCCTAGGGGTTAGTCCCCTGGAGCTATGGTTCGGGCGCTCAAGGGTTAGGCCCCTGGAGCTGGTGTTGGGGCCCCCAAGAGTTAGGCCCCTGAAGGTATTGTTCTGGTGCTCAGGGGTTGGGCACTTGGAGCTGGTGTTTGGGCCCACAGGGGATAGGTCCCTGGAGATATGGTTCAGGCGCTCAGGAATTCGGCCCCTGGAGCTGTTGTTGGGGTCCCTAGGGGTTGGGCCCCTGGAGCTGGTGTTGGTGCTCCAGGGGTTAGGCCCCTGAAGCTATGGTTCGGGCGCTCAGGGGTTGTGCCCCTGGAGCTGGTGTTGGGGCCCCCAGGGGTTGGGCCCCTGTAGCTATTATTCGGGCGCTCAGGAGTTGGGCCCCTGGAGCTGGTGTTGGCGCCCCCAGGGGTTGGGCCCCTGGAGCTGGTGTTGGGGCTCCCAGTTGTTGGGCCCCTGGAGCTATGGTTCGTTCGATCTGGAGTTGGGCTCCTGGAGCTGGGGTTGGGGCCCCCAGGGGTTAGGCGCCTGGAGCTATGGTTCGGGCGCTCAGGGTTTGGGCCCCTAGAGCTGGTGTTGGCGCCCCCAGGGATTGGGCCCCTGGAGCTGGTGTTGTGGCCCCAGGTGTTAGGCCCCTGGAGCTATGGTTCGGGCGCTCAGGTTTTGGGCCCTTAGAGCTGGGGTGGGGGCCCCCAGGGGTTAGGCCCCTGTAGCTATGGTTCGAGCGCTCAGGGGTTGGGCACCTGGAGCTGGTGTTGGGTCCCCCAGGGGTTAGGCCCTTGGAGCTATGGTTCAGGCGCTCAGGGGTTGGACCCCTGGAGTTGGTGTTGGGGCCCCCAGGGGTTGGGCCCCTGGAGCTGGGGTTGGGGTCCCTGGGGGTTAGGCCCTTGGAGCTATGGTTCGGGCGTTTAGGGGTTGGGCCCTTGGAGCTGGGATGGGGGCCCCCAGGGTTTAGGCCCCTGTAGCTATGGTTCGGGCGCTCAAGGGTTGGGCCCCTGGCGCAGGTGTTGGGGCCCCCAGGGGTTAGGCCCTTGAAGGTATTGTACTGGCGCTCAGGGGTTGGGCACTTGGAGCTGGTGTTTGTTCCCACAGGGGTTAGGCTCCCGGAGCTATGGTTCGGGCGCTCAGGGGTTGGGTCCCTGGAGCTGGTGTTGGGACCCCCAGGGGTTGGGCCCCTGTAGCTATGGTTCGGGCGCTCAGGGGTTGGGACCTTGGAGCTAGTGTTCGGGCCCATAGGGGTTAGGCCCCCGGAGCTATGGTTCGGGCGCTCAGGAGTTGGGCCCCTGGAGCTGGTGTTGGCGCCCGTAGATGTTGGGCCCCTCGTGCTCGTGTTGGGGTCCCAGGGGTTAGGCACCTGGAGCTATGGTTCGGGCGCTCAGGGGTTGGGACCCTGGAGCTGGTGTTGGGGCCCCCAGGGGTTGGGCCCCTGGAGCTTTGGTCCGGGCGCTCTGGGGTTGGGGGGGACCTGGAGCTGGTGTTGGGGCCCCCAGGGGTTGGGCTCCTGGAGCTGGTGTTGGGGCCCCCAGGGGTTGGGCCCCTGGAGCTCGGGTTGGGGCTCCCAGGGGTTAGGCCCCTGGAGCTATGGTTCGGGCTCTCAGGGGTTGGGACCCTGGAGCTGGTGTTGGGGCCCCCAGGGGTTGGGCTCCTGGAGCTGGTGTTGAGGCCCCAGGGGTTAGGACCCTGGAGCTATGGTTCGAGCGCTCAGGGTTTGAGCCCCTGGATCTGGTGTTGGGGCCCCCAGGGGTTAGGCCCCTGCAGGTATTGATCGGGCGCTCAGGGGTTGGACCCCTGGAGCTGGTGTTGGGGCCCCCAGGGGTTGGGCCCCTGGAGCTAGTGTTGGGGCCCCACGGGTTAGGCCCCTGGAGCTATTTTTCGTTTGCTCAGCTGTTGGGCCCCTGGAGCTGGTGTTGGGCCTCTAGGAGTTCTGCCCCTGGTCCTGGCGTTGGGGCCCCCAGTTGTTAGGCCCCTGGAGCTATGGTTCTGGCGCTCAGATTTTGGGCCCCTGGAGCTGGGGTGGGGGCCCCCAGGGGTTAGGCCCCTGTAGCTATTTTTCGAGGGCTCAGGGGTTGGGCCCCTGGAGCTGTGGTTCGGGCGCTCAGGGTTTGGGCCCCTGGAGCTATGGTTCGGGCGCTCAGGGTTTGGGCCCCTGGAGTTGGGGACGAGGGCCCCAGCGTTTGGGCCCCTGGAGCTGGGGTTGGGGCCTCTGGGGGTTTATTCCCCTGGCGCTATGGTTCGGGCGCTCAGGGTTTTGGCCCTTGGAGCTGGGGTGGGGGTACCCAGGGGTTAGGCTCCTGGAGCTATGTTTCGGGGACTCAGGGGTTGGGAACGTGGAGCTCATTTTGTGGCCCCCAGGGGTTAGGTCCATGGAGCTATTTTTCGGACGATCAGATGTTGGGCCCTTGAAGCTGGTGTTGGGGCCCCCAGGGATTAGGCCCCTGGAGCTATGGTTCGGGCGCTCAGGGGTTGGGCCCCTGGAGCTGGTGTTGGGGCCCCAAAGGGTTGGGCCCCTGGAGCTGGTGTTGGGGCCCCAGGGATTAGGCCCCTGGAGCTATGGTTCGGGCGCTCAGGGGTTGGGCCCCTTGAGCTGGTGTTGGGGCCGCCAGAGACTGGGCCCCTTTCGCTATGTTTCGGGCGCTCTGGGGTTGGGCCCCTGGAGTTGGTGTTGGGGCCCCCAGGGGTTTGGCTCCTGGAGCTGGTGTTGGGGCCCGCAGGGGTTGGGCCCCTGGAGCTGTGGTTGGGGCCCCCAGGGGTTAGCCCTCTTTAGCTATGGTTCGGGCGCTAAGGGTATGGTCCTCTGGAGCTTGTGTTGGGGCCCCCAGGGATTGGGCCCCTGGAGCTGGGGTTGGGCCCCCCGGGGGTTAGGCCCCTGGAGCTATGGTTCGGGCGCTCAGGGGTTGGGCCCCTGGAGCTGGTCTTGGGGCCCCCAAGGGGTTGGGCCCCTGGAGCTGGGGTTGGGGCCCCTAGGGGTTAGGCCCCTGGAGCTATGGTTTCAACGCTCAGGGGATGGGCCCCTGGATCTGGTGTTGGGGCCCCCAGGGTTTGGGCCCCTGGAGCTGGTGTTGGGGCCGCAGGGGTTAGGCCATTTGAGCTATGGTTCAGGTGCTCAGGGGTTGGTCCCCTGGAGGTATGGTTCGGGCGCTCGGAGGTTGGGCCCCTGGAGCTGGTGTTGGGGCCCCCAGGGGTTAGGCCCCTGGAGCTATGGTTCGGGCGCTCAGGGGTTGGGCCCCTGGAGCTGGTGTTCGGGCCCCCAGGGATTAGGCCTCTGGAACTATGGTTCGGGCACTCAGGGGTTGGGCCCCTGGAGCTATTGTTGGGGCCCCAGGGGTTAGGCCCCTGGATCTATGGTTCGGGCGCTCAGGTTTTGGGCAATTGGAGCTGTGGTGGGGGCCCCCAGGGGTTAGGCAACTGGAGGTATTGTTCGGGCGCTCAGGGGTTGCGCCCCTGGAACTGGTGTTTGGTCCCCCAGGGGTTAGGCCCCTGGAGCTATGGTTCGGGCGCTCAGAGGTTGGACCCCTGGAGCTGGTGTTGGGGCCCCCAGGGGTTGGGCCCCTGGAGCTGGGGTTGGGGTCCCTGGGGGTTAGGCCCTTGGAGCTATGGTTCGGGCGCTCAGGGGTTGCGCCCCTGGAGCTGGTGTTTGGTCCCCCAGGGGTTAGGCCCCTGGAGCTATGGTTCGGGCGCTCAAGGGTTGGGCCCCTGGAGCAGGTGTTGGGGCCCCCAGGGATTAGGCCCTTGAAGGTATTGTACTGGCGCTCAGGGGTTGGGCACTTGGAGCTGGTGTTTGGGCCCACAGGGGTTAGGCTCCCGGAGCTATGGTTCGAGCGCTCAGGAGTTCAGCCCCTGGAGCTGGTGTTGGGGTCCCTAGGGGTTGGGCCCCTGGAGCTGGTGTTGGTGCCCCAGGGGTTCGTCCCCTGAAGCTATGGTTCGGGCGCTCAGGGGTTGGGTCCCTGGAGCTGGTGTTCTGATCCCCAGGGGTTGGGCCCCTGTAGCTATGGTTCGGGCGCTCAGGGGTTGGGACCTTGGAGCTAGTGTTCGAGCCCACAGGGGTTAGGCCCCCGGAGCTATGGTTCGGGCGCTCAGGAGTTGGGTCCCTGGAGCTGGTTTTGGGGCCCCACGGGTTAGGCCCCTGGAGCTATTTTTCGTTTGCTCAGCTGTTGGGCTCCTGGAGCTG
Organism: Gopherus flavomarginatus; assembly: GCF_025201925.1. NCBI lineage: Eukaryota > Metazoa > Chordata > Testudines > Testudinidae > Gopherus > Gopherus flavomarginatus. The sequence continues at coordinate 55,906,103 of NC_066622.1, read as the reverse complement.
GTGTTGGGGCCCCTAGGGGTTCGGCCCTTGGTCCTGGCGTTGGTGCCCCCAGTTGTTAGGCCCCTGGAGCTGTGGTTCTGGCGCTCAGATTTTGGGCCCTTGGAGCTGTGGTGGGGGCCCCCAGGGGTTAGGCCCCTGTAGCTATGGTTCGAGAGCTCAGGGGTTGGGCCCCTGGAGCTGGTGTTGGGGCCCCGAGGGGTTAGGCACCTGGAGATATTCTTTGGGCGCTCAGGGGATGGACCCCTGGAGCTGGTGTTGGGGCCCCCAGGGGTTAGGCCCCTGGATTATGGTTCGGCCCTCAGGGGTTGGACCCCTGGAGCTGGTGTTGGGGCCCCCAGGGGTTTGGCCCCGGGAGCTGGGTTGGGGTCCCCGGGCTTTAGGCCCCTGGAGCTATGGTTCGGGCGCTCAGGGTTTGGGCCCCTGGAGCTGGGGTTGGGGCCCCCAGGGCTTAGGCCCCTGGAGCTGTGGTTGGGGCGCTCAGGGTTTGGGCCCCTGGAGCTGGTTTTGGGACCCCCAGGGTTTTTGCCCCTGGAGCTGGTGTTGGGGCCCCAGGGGTTAGGCACCTGGAGCTATGGTTCGGGCTCTCAGGGGTTGGGCTCCTGGAGCTATGGTTCGGGCGCTCAAGGTTTGGGCCCCTGGAGTTGGGGACGAGGGCCCCAGGGTTTGGGCCCCTGGAGCTGGGGTTGGGGCCCCTGGGGGTTTATTCCCCTGGCGCTATGGTTCGGGCGCTCAGGGGTTTGGCCCTTGGAGCTGGAGTGGGGGTACCCAGGGGTTAGGCTCCTGGAGCTATGTTTCGGGGACTCAGGGGTTGGGCCCTTGGAGCTCATGTTGGGGCCCCCAGGGGTTAGGCCCATGTAGCTATTTTTCGGACGATCAGATGTTGGGCCCTTGGAGCTGGTGTTGGGGCCCCCAGGGATTAGGCCCCTGGAGCTATGGTTCGGGCTCTAAGGGGTTGGGACCCTGGAGCTTGTGTTGTGGCCCCCAGGGGTTGGGCTCCTGGAGCTGGTGTTGGGGCCCCAGGGGTTAGGACCCTGGAGCTATGGTTCGAGCGCTCAGGGGTTGGGCCTCTGGAGCTGGTGTTGGGGACCCCAGGGGTTAGGCCCCTGTATGTATTGTTCGGGCGCTCAGGGGTTTGACCCTGGAGCTGGTGTTGGGGCCCCCAGGGGTTGGGCCCCTGGAGCTGGTGTTGGGGCCCCACGGGTTAGGCCCCTGGAGCAATTTTTCGTTTGCTCAGCTGTTGGGCCCCTGGAGCTGGTGTTGGGGCCCCTAGGGGTTCGGACCCTGGTCCTGGCGTTGGGGCCCCCAGTTGTTAGGCCCCTGGAGCTATGGTTCTGGCGCTCAGATGTTGGGCCCTTGGAGCTGGGGTGGGGGCCCCCAGGGGTTAGGCCCCTGTAGCTATGGTTCGAGAGCTCAGGGATTGGGCCCTTGGAGCTGGTGTTGGGGCCCCGAGGGGTTAGGCACCTGGAGGTATTCTTCGGGCGCTCAGGGGTTGGAACCCTGGAGCTGGTGTTGGGGCCCCCAGGGGTTAGGCCCCTGGATTATGGTTCGGGCGTTCAGGGGTTGGACCCCTGGAGCTGGTGTTTGGGCCCCCAGGGGTTTGGCCCCGGGAGCTGGGTTGGGGTCACCGGGCTTTAGGCCCCTGGAGCTATGGTTCGGGCGCTCAGGGTTTGGGCCCCTGGAGCTGGGGTTGGGGTCCCCAGGGCTTAGGCCCCTGGAGCTGTGGTTCGGGCGCTCAGGGTTTGGGCCCCTGGAGCTGGTTTTGGGACCCCCAGGGGTTTTGCCCCTGGAGCTGGTGTTGGGGCCCCAGGGGTTAGGCACCTGGAGCTATGGTTCGGGCGCTCAGGGGTTGGGCCCCTGGAGCTATGGTTCGGGCGCTCAGGGTTTGGCCCTTGGAGCTGGGGTTGGGGTACCCAGGGGTTAGGCTCCTGGAGCTATGTTTCGGGGAGTCAGGGGTTGGTCCCGTGGAGCTCATGTTGGGGCCCCCAGGGGTTAGGCCCATGGAGCTATTTTTCGGACGATCAGATGTTGGGCCGTTGGAGCTGGTGTTTGGGCCCCCATGGATTAGGCCCCTGGAGCTATGGTTCAGGCGCTCAGGGGCTGGGCCCCTGGAGCTTGTGTTGCTGCCCCAAGGGGTTGGGCCCCTGGAGCTGGTGTTGGGGCCCCAGGGATTAGGCCCCTGGAGCTATGGTTCGGGCGCTCAGGGATTGGGCCCCTTGAGCTGTTGTTGGGGCCGCCAGAGACTGGGCCCCTGTAGCTTTGTTTCGGGCGCTCAGGGGTTGGACCCCTGGAGCTGGTGGTGCGGCCCCCAGGGGTTGGGCCCCTGGAGCTGGGGTTGGGGCCCCCAGGGGTTAGGCCCCTGAATCTATGGTTCGGGAGCTCAGGGGTTGGGCCCCTGGACCTGGTGTTTGGGCCCCAGGGGTTAAGCCCCTGGAGCTATGGTTCGGGCGCTCAGGTTTTGGGCCCTTGGAGCTGGGGTGGGGGCCCCCAGGGGTTAGGCCCCTGGAACTATGGTTCGGGCGCTCAGGGGTTGGGCCCCTGGAGCTGGTGTTGTCGCCCCCAGGGTTTGGGCCCCAGGAGCTGGTGTTGGGGCCCCAGGGGTTAGGCCCCTGGAGCTATGGTTCGGGCGCTCAGGTTTTGGGCCTTTGGAGCTGTGGTGGGGGCCCCCAGGGGTTAGGCATCTGGAGGTATTGTTCGGGCGCTCAGGGGTTGGACCCCTGGAGCTGGTGTTGGGGCCCCCAGGGGTTAGGCCGATGGAGCTATGGTTCGGGCGCTCAGGGGTTGGACCCCTGGAGCTGGTATTGGGGCCCCCCTGCGGTTGGGCCCCTGGAGCTGGGTTTGGGGCACCCGGGGGTTACGCCCCTGGATCTATGGTTCGGGCGCTCAGGGGCTGGGCACCTTTAGCTGGTGTTGGGGACCCCAGGGGTTGGGCCCCTTTAGCTGGGGTTGGGGCCCCCAGGGGCTAGGCCCCTGGAGCTCTGGTTCGGGCGCTCAGGGGTTGGGCCCCTGGAGCTGGTGTTGGGGCCCGCAGGGGTTTTGGGCCCCTGGACCTGGTTTTGGGGACCCAGGGGTTAGGCCCCTTGAGCTATGGTTCGGGCGCTCAGGGGTTGGACCCCTGGAGCTGGCGCTGGGGCCCCCAGGGGTTGGGCCTCTGGAGCTGGGCTTGGGGCCCCCGGGGGTTAGGCTCCTGGAACTAGGGTTCCGGTGCTCAGGCGTTGGGCCCCTGGAGGGGGTGTTGGGGCCCCCAGGGGTTGGGCCCCTGGAGCTGGGGTTAGGGCTCCCAGGGGTTACGCCTCTGGAGCTATGGTTCGGGAGCTCAGGGTTTGGGCCCCTAGTGCTGGTGTTGGCGCCCCCAGGGGTTGGGCCCCTGGAGCTGGTGTTGGGACCCCAGGGGTTAAGCCCCTGGAGCTATGGTTCGGGCTCTCAGGTTTTGGGCCCTTACTGCTGGGGTGGGGGCCCCCAGGGGTTAGGCCCCTGTAGCTATGGTTCGAGCGCTCAGGGGTTGGGCCCCTGTAGCTGGTGTTGGGGCCCCCAGGGGTTAGGCCCCTGGAGCTCTGGTACGGGCGCTCAGGGGTTGGGACCTTGGAGCTGGTGTTCGGGCCCACAGGGGTTAGGCCCCCGGAGCTATGGTTCGGGCGCTCAGGAGTTGGGCCCCTGGAGCTGGTGTTGGCGCCCCCAGGGGTTGGGCCCCTGGAGCTGGTGTTGGGGCCCCAGGGGTTAGTCACCTGGAGCTATGGTTCGGGCGCTCAGGAGTTGGGCCCCTGGAGCTGGTGTTGGGGCCCCCAGGGGTTGGGCCCCTGGAGCTATGGTTCGGGCGCTCTGGGGTTGGGCTCCTGGAGCTGGTGTTGGGGCCCACAGGGGTTGGGCTCCTGGAACTGGTGTTGGGGCCCCCAGGGGTTGGGCCCCTTTAGCTTGGGTTGGGGTCCCCGGGGGTTAGGCCACTGGAGCTATGGTTCGGGCTCTCAGGGGTTGGGCCCCTGGAGCTGGTGTTTGGGCCCCCAGGGGTTGGGCTCCTGGAGCTGGTGTTGGGGCCCCAGGGGTTAGGCCCCTGGAGCTATGGTTAGAGCGCTCAGGGGTTGAGCCCCTGGAGCTACGGTTCGGGCGCTCAGGGGTTGGGCCCCTGGAGCTGGGGTCGAGGCCCCCAGGGGTTGGGCCCCTGGAACTGAGGTTTGGACCCCCGGGGGTTAGGCCCCTGGAGCTATGGTTCGGGCGCTCAGGGGTTGGGCCCCTGGAGCTTGTGTTGGGGCCCCCAGGGGTTGGGCCCCTAGAGCTTGGGTTGGGGCCCCTAGGGGTTAGGCCCCTGGAGCTATGCTTCGGGCGCTTAGGGGTTCGGCCCCTGGAGCTTGGGTTGGGGTCCCTAGGGGTTAGACCCCTGGAGCAATGGTTTTGGAGCTCAGGGGTGGGGCCCCTGGAGGGGATATTGGGGCCCCCAGGGGTTGGGCCCCTGGAGCTGGGGTTGGGGCCCCCAGGGGTTAGGCGCCTGGAGCAATGGTTCGTGCGCTCAGGGTTTGGGCCCCTAGACCTGGTGTTGTTTCCCCCAGGGGTTAGGCCCCTGGAGCTATGGTTCGGGCGCTCAGGGGTTGGACCCCTGGAGCTGGTGTTGGGGCCCCAGGGGTTAGGCCCCTGGAGCTATGGTTCGGGCGCTCAGGGGTTGGGCCCCTGGAGCTGGTGTTGGGGCCCCCAGGGGTTTGGCCCCTGGAGCTTTGGTTCGGGCGCTCTGGGGTTGGGCTCCTGGAGCTGGTGTTGGGGCCCCAGGGGTTAGGCCCGTGGAGCTATGGTTCGAGCGCGCAGGGGTTGGGTCCCTGGAGGTACGGTTCGGTCGCTCATTGGTTGGGCCCCTGGAGCTGGTGTCGAGGGCCCCAGGGGTTGGGTCCCTGGAGCTGGGGTTTGGACCCCCGGGGGTTAGTCCCCTGGAGCTATGGTTCGGGAGCTCAGGGGTTGGGCCTCTGGAGCTTGTGTTGGGGCACCCAGGGGTTGGGCCCCTGGAACTTGGGTTGGGGCCCCTAGGGGTTAGGCCCCTGGAGCTATGTTTCGGGCGCTCACGGGTTGGGCCCCTGGAGGGGGTGTTGGGGCCCCCAGGGGTTGGGCCCCTGGAGCTGGGGTTGGGGCCCCCAGGGGTTAGGCGCCTGGAGCTATGGTTCGGGCGCTCAGGGTTTGGGCCCCTAGAGCTGGTGTTGGCGCCCCCAGGGGTTGGGCCCCTGGAGCTGGTGTTGTGGCCCCAGGTGTTAGGCCCCTGGAGCTATGGTTCGGGCGCTCAGGTTTTTGGCCCTCAGAGCTGGGGTGGGGGCCCCCAGGGGTTAGGCAACTGTAGCTATGGTTCAAGCGCTCAGGGGTTGGTCTCCTGCAGCTGGTGTTGGGGCCCACAGGGGTTAGGCCTCTGGAGGTCTTCTTCGGGCGCTCAGGGGTTGGGCCCCTGGAGCTGGTGTTGGGTCCCCCAGGGGTTAGGCCCCTGGAGCTATGGTTCGGGCGCTCAGGGGTTGGACCCCTGGAGCTGGTGTTGGGGCCCCCAGGGGTTGGGCCCCTGGAGCTGGGGTTGGGGTCCCTGGGGGTTAGGTCCTTGGAGCTATGGTTCGGGCGTTCAGGGGTTGGGCCCTTGGAGCTGGGATTGGGGCCCCCAGGGGTTAGGCCCCTGGAGCTATGGTTCGGGCGCTCAAGGGTTGGGCCCCTGGAGCAGGTGTTGGGGCCCCCAGGGGTTAGGCCCTTGAAGGTATTGTACTGGCGCTCTGGGGTTGGGCCCCTGGAGCTATAGTTCGGGCGCTCAGGGGTTGGACACTTGGAGCTGGTGTTGGGGCCCCCAGGGGTTGGACCCCTGGAGCTGTGGTTGGTGCCCCCAGGGGTTAGGCCCCTGGAGCTATGGTTCGGGTGCTCAGGGGTTGGGCCCCTAGAGCTGGTGTTGTCGCCCCCAGGGTTTGGGCCCCTGGAGCTGGTGTTGGGGCCCCAGGGGTTAGACCCCTGGAGCTATGGTTTGGGTGCTCAGGTTTTGGGCCCTTGGAGCTGTGGTGGGGGCCCCCAGGGGTTAGGCCCCTGGAGGTATTGTTCGGGCGCTCAGGGGTTGGACCCCTGGAGCTGGTATTGGGGCCCTCAGCGGCTGGGCCCCTGGAGCTGGGTTTGGGGCACCCGGGGGTTAGGACCCTGGATCTATGGTTCGGGCGCTCAGGGGTTGGGCACCTTTAGCGGGTGTTGGGGACCCCAGGGGTTGGGCCCCTGGAGCTGGGGTTGGGGCCCCCAGGGGTTAGGCCCCTGGAGCTATGGTTCTGGCGCTCAGGGGTTGGACCCCTGGAGCTGGTGTTTTGGCCCCCAGGGGTTGGGCCCCTGAGCTGGGGTTGGTGCAACCAGGGGTTAGGCCCCTGGAGCTATGGTTCGGGCGCTCAGGGGTTGGGCCCCTGGAACTGGTGTTGTCGCCCCAAGGGGTTGGGCCCCTGGAGCTGGTGTTGGGGCCCCAGGGGTTAGGCCCCTGGAGCTATGGTTCGGGCGCTGAGGTTTTAGGCCCTTGGAGTTGTGGTGGGGGCTCCCAGGGGTTAGACCCCTGGAGGTATTGTTCGGGCGCTCAGGGGTTGGACCCCTGGAGCTGGTGTTGGGGCCCCCAGGGGTTTGGCCCCTGGAGCTGGGGTTGGGGCCCCCTGGGGTTAGGCCCCTGGATATATGCTTCGGGCGCTCAGGGGTTGGGCACCTGTAGCTGGTGTGGGGTCTCCCTGGGGTTGGACCCCTGGAGCTGGGGTTGGGGCCCCCAGGGGTTAGGCCCCTGGATCTATGGTTCGGGCGCTGAGGGGTTGGGCCCCTGGAGCTGGGGTGGGGGCCCCCAGGGGTGAGGCCCCTGGAGCTATGGTTCGGGCGGTCAGGTTTTGTGCCCTTGGACCTGGGGTGGGGGCCTCCAGGGGTTAGGCCTCTCTAGCTATGGTTCGAGCGTTCAGGGGTTGGGTCCCTGGAGCAGGTGTTGGGGCCCCCAGGGGTTAGGCCCCTGGAGGTATTGTTCGGGCGCTCAGGGGTTGGGCCCCTGGAGCTGGAGTTGCGGACCCCAGGGGTTAGGCCCATGGAGCTATGGTTCGGGAGCTCAGGGTTTGGGCCCCTGGAGCTGGTGTTGGGGCCCCAGGGGTTAGGCCCCTGGAGCTATGGTTCGGGCGCTCAGGTTTTGGGCCCTTGGAGCTGGGGTGGGATCCCCAGGGGTTAAGCCGATAGAGCTATGGTTTGAGCGCTCAGGGGTTGGGCCCCTGGAAATCGTGTTGGGGCCCCCAGGGGTTAGGCCCCAGGAGTTATGGTTCAGGCGCTCAGGGGTTGGAACCCTGGAGCTATAGTTTGGGCGCTAAGGGGTTGGACCCCTGTAGCTGGTGTTGGGGCCCCCAGGGGTTGGGTCCCTGGAGCTGGGGTTGGGGCCCCCAGGGGTTAGGCCCCTGGAGCTATGGTTCGGGCGCTCAGGTTTTGGGCCCTTGGAGCTGGGGTTCGGGCCCCCAGGGGTTAGGCCCCTGGAGCTATGGTTCGAGCGCTCAGGAGTTGGGCCCCTGGAGCTGGTGTTGGGGCCCCCAGGGGTTAGGCCCCTGCAGGTATTGCTCGGGCCCCCAGGGGTTAGGCCCCTGGAGCTATGGTTCGGGCGCTCAGGGGTTGGACTCCTGGAGCTGGTGTTGGGGCCCCCAGGGGTTGGGCCCCTGGAGCTGGGGTTGGGGCCCCCGGGGGTTAGGCCCCTGGAGCTGGTATTGGGGTCCTAGGCGTTAGGCCCCTGGAGCTATTGTTCGGGCGCTCAGGGGTTGGGCCCCTGGAGCTGGTTTTGGGGCCCCCAGGGGTTGGGCCCCTGTAGCTATGGTTTCGGCGCTCTGGGGTTGGGCCCCTGGAGCTGGTGCTTTGGGGCCCCCAGGGGTTGGGCTCCTGTAGCTGGTGTTGGGGTTCAAAGGGGTTTGGCCCCAAGAGCTGGGGTTGGGGTCCCCGGGGGTAAGGCCCCTGGAGCTGGTATTGGGGCCCCCATGGGTTGGGCCCCTGGAGCTGGGGTTGGGGCCCCCGGGGGTTAGGCCCCTGGAGCTATAGTTCGGGGGCTCTGGGGTTGTGCCCCTGGACCTGGTGTTGGTGCCCCCAGGGATTAGGCCCCTGAAGCTATGGTTCGGGCGCTTAGGGGTTCGGCCCCTGGAGCTGGTGTTGGGGCCCCCAACAGTTGGGCCCCTGGAACTGGTGTTGGGGCCCTAGGGGTTAGGCCCCGGGAGCTATGGTTCGGGCTCTCAAGGGTTGGGCCCCTGGAGCTATGGTTCGGGCGCTCAGGGGTTGGGCCCCTGGAGCTGGGGTCGAGGGCCCCAGGGGTTGGGCCCCTGGAGCTGGGGTTGGGATCCCCGGGTGTTAGGCCCATGGAGCTATGGTTCGGGCTCTCAGGGGTTGGGCCCCTGGACCTGGTGTTGGGGCCCGCAGGGGTTGGGCCCCTGGAGCTGGGGTTGGGGCCCCCGGGGGTTAGGCCCCTGGATCTATGGTTCAGGCGCTCAGGGGTTGGGCCCCTGGAGCTGGTGTTGGGGCCCCAGGGGTTAGGCACCTGGATCTATGGTTCGGGGGCTCATGTTTTGGGCCCTTGGAGCTGGGGTGAGGGCCCCCAGGGGTTAGGCCCCTGTAGCTATAGTTCGAACGCTCAGGGGTTGGGTCCCAGGAGCTGGTGTTGGGGCCCCCAGGGGTTAGGCCCCTGGAGCCATCGTTCGGGCCCCCAGGCGTTGGACCCCTGGAGCTGGTGTTGGGGCTCCAGGGGCTAGGCCCCTTGAGCTATGGTTCGGGCGCTCAGGGATTGGGCCCCTTGAGTTATGGTTAGGGCTCTCAGGGGTTGGGCCCCTGGAGCTGGTGTTGGGGACCCCAGCGGTTGGGCCCCTGGAGCTGGGGTTGGGGCCCCCAGGGGTTAGGCCCCTGGAGCTACGGTTTGGGCGCTCAGGGGTTGGGCCCCTGGAGCTGGTCTTGGGGCCCCAGGGGTTAGGCACCTGGATCTATGGTACGGGCTCTCATGTTTTGGGCCCTTGGAGCTGGGGTGGGGGCCCCCAGGGGTTAGGCCCCGGGAGGTATTGTTCGGGCGCTCAGGGATTGGGCCCCTGGAGCTGGTGTTGGGGCCGCCAGGGGTTAGGCCCCTGGAGCTATGGTTCGGGCGCTCAGGGGATGGACCCTTGGAGCTGGTGTTGGGGCCCCCAGGGGTTGGGCCCCTGGAGCTGGGGTTGGGGCCCCCGGGGGTTAGGCCCCTGGAGCTATGGTTAGGGCGCTCAGGGGTTGGGCCCTTGGAGCTGGGGTTGGGCCCCCAGGGGTTAGGCCCCTAAAGGTATTGTTCGGGCGCTCAGGGGTTGGGCTCTTGTAGCTGGTGTTGGGGCCCCCGGGTGTTAGGCCCCTGGAGCTATGGTTCGAGCGCTCAGGGGTTAGGCCCCTGCAGCTGGTGTTGGGGCCCCGAGGGTTTAGGCCCCAGGAGGTATGGTTCGGGCGCTCAGGGGTTGGGCCCTTGGAGCTGGGGTGGGATCCCCAGGGGTTAAGCCGATAGAGCTATGGTTTGAGCGCTCAGGGGTTGGGCCCCTGGAAATCGTGTTGGGGCCCCCAGGGGTTAGGCCCCAGGAGTTATGGTTCAGGCGCTCAGGGGTTGGGCCCCTGGAGCTATAGTTTGGGCGCTAAGGGGTTGGACCCCTGTAGCTGGTGTTGGGGCCCCCAGGGGTTGGGTCCCTGGAGCTGGGGTTGGGGCCCCCAGAGGTTAGGCCCCTGGAGCTATGGTTCGGGCGCTCAGGTTTTGGACCCTTGGAGCTGGGGTTCGGGCCCCCAGGGGTTAGGCCCCTGGAGCTATGGTTCGAGCGCTCAGGAGTTGGGCCCCTGGAGCTGGTGTTGGGGCCCCCAGAGGTTAGGCCCCTGCAGGTATTGCTCGGGCCCCCAGGGGTTAGGCCCCTGGAGCTATGGTTCGGGCGCTCAGGGGTTGGACTCCTGGAGCTGGTGTTGGGGCCCCCAGGGGTTGGGCCCCTGGAGCTGGGGTTGGGGCCCCCGGGGGTTAGGCCCCTGGAGCTGGTATTGGGGTCCTAGGGGTTAGGCCCCTGGAGCTATTGTTCGGGCGCTCAGGGGTTGGGCCCCTGGAGCTGGTTTTGGGGCCCCCAGGGGTTGGGCCCCTGTAGCTATGGTTTCGGCGCTCTGGGGTTGGGCCCCTGGAGCTGGTGCTTTGGGGCCCCCAGGGGTTGGGCTCCTGTAGCTGGTGTTGGGGTTCAAAGGGTTTGGGCCCCAAGAGCTGGGGTTGGGGTCCCCGGGGGTAAGGCCCCTGGAGCTGGTATTGGGGCCCCCATGGGTTGGGCCCCTGGAGCTGGGGTTGGGGCCCCCGGGGGTTAGGCCCCTGGAGCTATAGTTCGGGTGCTCTGGGGTTGTGCCCCTGGACCTGGTGTTGGTGCCCCCAGGGATTAGGCCCCTGAAGCTATGGTTCGGGCGCTTAGGGGTTCGGCCCCTGGAGCTGGTGTTGGGGCCCCCAAGGGTTGGGCCCCTGGAACTGGTGTTGGGGCCCTAGGGGTTAGGCCCCGGGAGCTATGGTTCGGGCTCTCAAGGGTTGGGCCCCTGGAGCTATGGTTCGGGCGCTCAGGGGTTGGGCCCCTGGAGCTGGGGTCGAGGGCCCCAGGGGTTGGGCCCCTGGAGCTGGGGTTGGGATCCCCGGGTGTTAGGCCCATGGAGCTATGGTTCGGGCTCTCAGGGGTTGGGCCCCTGGACCTGGTGTTGGGGTCCGCAGGGGTTGGGCCCCTGGAGCTGGGGTTGGGGCCCCCGGGGGTTAGGCCCCTGGATCTATGATTCAGGCGCTCAGGGGTTGGGCCCCTGGAGCTGGTGTTGGGGCCCCAGGGGTTAGGCACCTGGATCTATGGTTCGGGGGCTCATGTTTTGGGCCCTTGGAGCTGGGGTGAGGGCCCCCAGGGATTAGGCCCCTGTAGCTATGGTTCGAACGCTCAGGGGTTGGGTCCCAGGAGCTGGTGTTGGGGCCCCCAGGGGTTAGGCCCCTGGAGCCATGGTTCGGGCGCTTAGGGGTTGGACCTCTGGAGCTGGTGTTGGGGCCCCCAGGGGTTGGGCCCCTGGAGCCATGGCTCGGGCCCCCAGGCGTTGGACCCCTGGAGCTGGTGTTGGGGCTCCAGGGGCTAGGCCCCTTGAGCTATGGTTCGGGCGCTCAGGGATTGGGCCCCTTGAGTTATGGTTAGGGCTCTCAGGGGTTGGGCCCCTGGAGCTGGTGTTGGGGACCCCAGCGGTTGGGCCCCTGGAGCTGGGGTTGGGGCCCCCAGGGGTTAGGCCCCTGGAGCTACGGTTTGGGCGCTCAGGGGTTGGGCCCCTGGAGCTGGTCTTGGGGCCCCAGGGGTTAGGCACCTGGATCTATGGTACGGGCTCTCATGTTTTGGGCCCTTGGAGCTGGGGTGGGGGCCCCCAGGGGTTAGGCCCCGGGAGGTATTGTTCGGGCGCTCAGGGATTGGGCCCCTGGAGCTGGTGTTGGGGCCGCCAGGGGTTAGGCCCCTGGAGCTATGGTTCGGGCGCTCAGGGGATGGACCCTTGGAGCTGGTGTTGGGGCCCCCAGGGGTTGGGCCCCTGGAGCTGGGGTTGGGGCCCCCGGGGGTTAGGCCCCTGGAGCTATGGTTAGGGCGCTCAGGGGTTGGGCCCTTGGAGCTGGGGTGGGGCCCCCAGGGGTTAGGCCCCTAAAGGTATTGTTCGGGCGCTCAGGGGTTGGGCTCTTGTAGCTGGTGTTGGGGCCCCCGGGTGTTAGGCCCCTGGAGCTATGGTTCGAGCGCTCAGGGGTTAGGCCCCTGCAGCTGGTGTTGGGGCCCCGAGGGTTTAGGCCCCAGGAGGTATGGTTCGGGCGCTCAGGGGTTGGGCCCCTGGAGCTGGTGTTGGGGACCCCAGGGGTTGGGCCCCTGGAGCTGGGGTTGGGGCCCCCAGGGGTTAGGCCCCTGGAGCTATGGTTCAGGCGCTCAGGGGTTGGGCCCCTGGAGCTGGTCTTGGGGCCCCAGGGGTTAGGCACCTGGATCTATGGTTCGAGGGCTCATGTTTTGTGCCCTTGGAGCTGGGGTGAGGGTCCCCTGGGGTTATACCCCTGTAGCTATGGTTCGAACGCTCAGGGGTTGGGCCCCAGGAACTGGTGTTGGGGCCACCAGGGGTTAGGCCCCTGGAGCCATGGTTCAGGCGCTCAGGGGTTGGACCCCTGGAGCTGGTGTTGGGGCCCCCAGGGGTTGGGCCCCTGGAGCTGGGGTTGGGGCCACCGGGGGTTAGGCCCCTGGAGCTATGGTTCAGGCGCTCAGGGTTTTGGGCCCCTGGAGCTGTTGTTCGGGCCCCAAGGCGCTGGACCCCTGGAGCTGGTGTTGGGGCTCCAGGGGTTAGGCCCCTTGAGCTATGGTTCGGGCGCTCAAGGATTGGGCCCCTTGAGTTATGGTTCGGGCTCTCAGGGGTTGGGCCCCTGGAGGTGGTATTGCGGCCCCCAGGGGTTAGGCCCCTTTAACTGGGGTTGGGGATCCCAGGGGCTAGGCCCCTGGAACTATGGTTCAGGCGCTCAGGGGTTGGGCCTCTGGAGCTGGTGTTGGGGACCCCAGCGGTTGGGCCCCTGGAGCTGGGGTTGGAGCCCCCAGGAGTTAGGCCCCTGGAGCTATGGTTCGGGCGCTCAGGGGTTGGGCCCCTGGAGCTGGTGTTCGGGCCGCCAGGGGTTAGGCCCCTGGAGCTATGCTTCGGGCGCTCAGGGGATGGACCCCTGGAGCTGGTGTTGGGGCCCCCAGGGGTTGGGCCCCTGGAGCTGGGGTTGGGGCCCCAGGGGTTAGGCCCCTGGAGCTATGGTTCGGGCACTCAGGGGTTGGGCCCTTGGAGCTTGGGTGGGGGCCCCCAGGTGTTAGGCCCCTGTCGCTATGGTTCGAGCGCTCAGGGGTTGGGCCCCTGGAGCTGGTGTTGGGGCCCCCAGGTGTTAGGCCCCGGGAGGTATTGTTCGGGCGCTCAGGGGTTCGACCCCTGGAGCTGGTATTGGGGCCCCCAAAGGTTGGGACCTTGGAGCTGGAGTGGGGGCCCTCAGGAGTTTGGCTCCTGAAGGTATTGTACGGGCGCTCAGGGGTTGGTCCCTTGGATCTGGTGTTGGGGCCCAAGGGGGTTAGGCCCCTGGAGCTATGGTTCGGGCGCTCAGGGGTTGTGCCCCTGGAGCTGGTGTTGGGGCCCCCAGGAGTTCGGCCCCTGGAGCTGGGGTTGGGGTCCCTAGGGGTTAGGCCCCTGGAGCTATGGTTCGGGCGCTCAGGGGTTGTGCCCCTGGAGCTGGGGTTGGGGCCCCCAGGGGTTAGGCCCCTGGAGCTATGGTTCGGGCGCTCAGGGGTTGGGCCCCTGGAGTTGGGGTCGAGGGCCCCAGGGGTTGGGCCCCTGGAGCTGGGGTTGGGATCCCCGGGGGTTAGGACGTTTGAGCTATGGTTCGGGCGCTCAGGGGCTGGGCCCCTTTGAGCTGGTGTTGGGGCCCCCAGGGGTTAGGCACCTGGAGGTATTGTTCGGGCACTCAGGGGTTGGGCCCCTGGAGCTGGTGATGGGGCTCCAGGTGTTGGGCCCCTGGATCTGGTGTTGGGGCCCCAGGGGTTAGGCCCCTGGAGCTATGGTTCGGGCGCTCAGGGGTTGAGCCCCTGGAGCTGGTGTTGGGGCACCCAGGGGTTGGGCCCCTGGAGCTGGGGTTGGAGCCCCGGGGGTTAGGCCCCTGGAGCTATGGTTCGGGCGCTCAGGGGTTGGGCCCCTGGAGCAGGTTTTGAGGCCCCAGGGGATAGGCCCCGGAGCTATGGTTCGGGCGCTCAGGGGTTGTACCCCTGGAGCTGGGGTCGAGGGCCCCAGGGGTTGGGCCCCTGGAGCTGGGGTTGGGGCCCCTGGGGGTTAGACCTCTTGAGCTATGGTTCGGGCGCTCAGGGGTGGCGCCCCTGGAGCTCGGGTTGGTCCCCTAGGGGTTAGGCCCCTGGAGCTATGATTCGGGTGCTCAGGGGTTGGGCCCCTGGAGCTGGTGTTGGGGCCCCCAGGGGTTGGGCCCCTGGAGCTTGTGTTTGGGCCCCAGGGGTTAGGCCCCTGGAGCTATGGTTCCCGTGCTCAGGGGTTGGGCCCCTGGAGCTGGTGTTGGGGTCCCCAGGGGTTGAGCCCCTGGAGCTGGGGTTGGGGCCCCCGGGGTTAGGCTCTTGGAGCTATGGTTCTGGCGCTCAGGAGTTGGGCCCTTGGAGCTGGGGTGGGGGCCTCCAGGGGTTGTGCCCCTGGAGCTGGTGTTGGGGCTCCAAGGGGTTAGGCCCCTGAAGGTATTGTTTGGGCGCTCAGGGGTTGGGCCCTTGGAGCTGGTGTTGGGGCCCACAAGGGTTAGGCCCCTGGATCTATGGTTCGGGCACTCAGGAGTTGGGTCCCTGGAGCTGGTGTTGTGGCCCCCAGGGGTTTGGGCCCTGGAGCTGGTGTTGGGGCCCCCAGGGGTTGGGCCCCTGGAGCTATGGTTCGGGCGCTCTGGGGTTCTGCTCCTGGAGCTGGTGTTGGGGCCCCCAGGGGTAGGGCTCCTGGAGCTGGGGTTGGGGCCCCCAGGGGTTAGGCCCCTGGAGCTATGGTTCAGGCGCTCAGGGGTTGGGCCCCTGGAGCTGGTCTTGGGGCCCCAGGGGTTAGGCACCTGGATCTATGGTTCGAGGGCTCATGTTTTGTGCCCTTGGAGCTGGGGTGAGGGTCCCCTGGGGTTAGACCCCTGTAGCTATGGTTCGAACGCTCAGGGGTTGGGCCCCAGGAACTGGAGTTGGGGCCACCAGGGGTTAGGCCCCTGGAGCCATGGTTCAGGCGCTCAGGGGTTGGACCCCTGGAGCTGGTGTTGGGGCCCCCAGGGGTTGGGACCCTGGAGCTGGGGTTGGGGCCACCGGGGGTTAGGCCCCTGGAGCTATGGTTCAGGCGCTCAGGGTTTTGGGCCCCTGGAGCTGTTGTTCGGGCCCCAAGGCGCTGGACCCCTGGAGCTGGTGTTGGGGCTCCAGGGGTTAGGCCCCTTGAGCTATGGTTCGGGCGCTCAAGGATTGGGCCCCTTGAGTTATGGTTCGGGCTCTCAGGGGTTGGGCCCCTGGAGGTGGTATTGCGGCCCCCAGGGGTTAGGCCCCTTTAACTGGGGTTGGGGATCCCAGGGGCTAGGCCCCTGGAACTATGGTTCAGGCGCTCAGGGGTTGGGCCCCTGGAGCTGGTGTTGGGGACCCCAGCGGTTGGGCCCCTGGAGCTGGGGTTGGAGCCCCCAGGAGTTAGGCCCCTGGAGCTATGGTTCGGGCGCTCAGGGGTTGGGCCCCTGGAGCTGGTGTTCGGGCCGCCAGGGGTTAGGCCCCTGGAGCTATGCTTCGGGCGCTCAGGGGATGGACCCCTGGAGCTGGTGTTGGGGCCCCCAGGGGTTGGGCCCCTGGAGCTGGGGTTGGGGCCCCAGGGGTTAGGCCCCTGGAGCTATGGTTCGGGCACTCAGGGGTTGGGCCCTTGGAGCTTGGGTGGGGGCCCCCAGGTGTTAGGCCCCTGTCGCTATGGTTCGAGCGCTCAGGGGTTGGGCCCCTGGAGCTGCTGTTGGGGCCCCCAGGTGTTAGGCCCCGGGAGGTATTGTTCGGGCGCTCAGGGGTTCGACCCCTGGAGCTGGTATTGGGGCCCCCAAAGGTTGGGACCTTGGAGCTGGAGTGGGGGCCCTCAGGAGTTTGGCTCCTGAAGGTATTGTACGGGCGCTCAGGGGTTGGTCCCTTGGATCTGGTGTTGGGGCCCAAGGGGGTTAGGCCCCTGGAGCTATGGTTCGGGCGCTCAGGGGTTGTGCCCCTGGAGCTGGTGTTGGGGCCCCCAGGAGTTCGGCCCCTGGAGCTGGGGTTGGGGTCCCTAGGGGTTAGGCCCCTTGAGCTATGGTTCGGGCGCTCAGGGGTTGTGCCCCTGGAGCTGGGGTTGGGGCCCCCAGGGGTTAGGCCCCTGGAGCTATGGTTCTGGCGCTCAGGGGTTGGGCCCCTGGAGTTGGGGTCGAGGGCCCCAGGGGTTGGGCCCCTGGAGCTGGGGTTGGGATCCCCGGGGGTTAGGACGTTTGAGCTATGGTTCGGGCGCTCAGGGGCTGGGCCCCTTTGAGCTGGTGTTGGGGCCCCCAGGGGTTAGGCACCTGGAGGTATTGTTCGGGCACTCAGGGGTTGGGCCCCTGGAGCTGGTGATGGGGCTCCAGGTGTTGGGCCCCTGGATCTGGTGTTGGGGCCCCAGGGGTTAGGCCCCTGGAGCTATGGTTCGGGCGCTCAGGGGTTGAGCCCCTGGAGCTGGTGTTGGGGCACCCAGGGGTTGGGCCCCTGGAGCTGGGGTTGGAGCTCCGGGGGTTAGGCCCCTGGAGCTATGGTTCGGGCGCTCAGGGGTTGGGCCCCTGGAGCAGGTTTTGAGGCCCCAGGGGATAGGCCCCGGAGCTATGGTTCGGGCGCTCAGGGGTTGTACCCCTGGAGCTGGGGTCGAGGGCCCCAGGGGTTGGGCCCCTGGAGCTGGGGTTGGGGCCCCTGGGGGTTAGACCTCTTGAGCTATGGTTCGGGCGCTCAGGGGTGGCGCCCCTGGAGCTCGGGTTGGTCCCCTAGGGGTTAGGCCCCTGGAGCTATGATTCGGGTGCTCAGGGGTTGGGCCCCTGGAGCTGGTGTTGGGGCCCCCAGGGGTTGGGCCCCTGGAGCTTGTGTTTGGGCCCCAGGGGTTAGGCCCCTGGAGCTATGGTTCCCGTGCTCAGGGGTTGGGCCCCTGGAGCTGGTGTTGGGGTCCCCAGGGGTTGAGCCCCTGGAGCTGGGGTTGGGGCCCCCGGGGTTAGGCTCTTGGAGCTATGGTTCTGGCGCTCAGGAGTTGGGCCCTTGGAGCTGGGGTGGGGGCCTCCAGGGGTTGTGCCCCTGGAGCTGGTGTTGGGGCTCCAAGGGGTTAGGCCCCTGAAGGTATTGTTTGGGCGCTCAGGGGTTGGGCCCTTGGAGCTGGTGTTGGGGCCCACAAGGGTTAGGCCCCTGGATCTATGGTTCGGGCACTCAGGAGTTGGGTCCCTGGAGCTGGTGTTGTGGCCCCCAGGGGTTTGGGCCCTGGAGCTGGTGTTGGGGCCCCCAGGGGTTGGGCCCCTGGAGCTATGGTTCGGGCGCTCTGGGGTTCTGCTCCTGGAGCTGGTGTTGGGGCCCCCAGGGGTAGGGCTCCTGGAGCTGGTGTTGGGGCCCCCAGGGGTTGGGCCCCTGGAGCTGGTGTTGGGGCCCCAGGGGTTAGGCCCCTGGAGCTATGGTTCGCGCTCTCAGGTGCTGGGCCCCTGGAGCTATGGTTCGGGCGCTCAGGGGTTAGGCCTCGGGAGTTGAGGTCGAGGGCCTCAGGGTTTGGACCCCTGGAGCTGGGGTTGGGGCCCCCTGGGGTTAGGCCCCTGGAGCTTTGGTTCGGGCGCTCACGGGATGGGCCCCTGGAGCTGGTTTTTGGGCCCCCAGTGGTTGGGCCCCTGGAGCTGGGGTTGGGGCCCCTAGGGGTTAGGCCCCGGGAGCTATGGTTCGGGCGCTCAGGGGTTGGGCCCCTGGAGCTGTTGTTGGGGCCCCCAGGGGTTGGGCCCCTGGAACTGGTGTTGTGGCCCCAGGGGCTAGGCCTCTGGAGCTATGATGCGGGCGCTGAGGGGTTGGGCCCCTGGAGCTGGTCTTGGGGCCCCCAGGGGTTAGGCCCCTGGAACTGGGGTTGGGGCCCGCAGGAGTTAGGCCCCTGGAGCTATGGTTCGGGAGCTCAGGTTTTGGGCCCTTGGAGCTGGGGTGGGGGCCTCCAGGGGTTAGGCCCCTGTAGCTATGGTTCGAACGCTCAGGGGTTGGGCCCCTGGAGGTATTGTTCGGGCGGTCAGGGGTTGGGCCTCGGGATCTGGTGTTGGGGCCCCCAGGGGTTAGGCCCCTGGAGCTATGGTTCGGGCGCTCAGTAGTTGGAACCCTGGAGCTGGTGTTGGGGCCCCCAGGGATTGGACACGTGGAGCTGGGGTTGGGGCCCCCGGGCGTTAGGCCCCTGGAGCTATGGATCGGGCGCTCAGGTGTTGGGCCCTTGGAGCTGGGGTGGGGGCCTCCAGGGGTTAGGCCCCAGGAGCTATGGTTCGGGCGCTCATGGGTCGGGCCCCTGGAGCTGGTTTTTGGGCCCCCAGTGGTTGGGCCCCTGGAGCTTTGGTTGGGGCCCCTAGTGGTTAGGCCCCGGGAGCTATGGTTCGGGCGCTCAGGGGTTGGGCCCCTGGAGCTGTTGTTGGGGCCCCCAGGGGTTGGGCCCCTGGAACTGGTGTTGTGGCCCCAGGGGCTGGGCCTCTGGAGCTATGATGCGGGCGCTGAGGGGTTGGGCCCCTGGAGCTGGTCTTGGGGCCCCCAGGGGTTAGGCCCCTGGAACTGGGGTTGGTGCCCGCAGGAGTTAGGCCCCTGGAGCTATGGTTCGGGAGCTCAGGTTTTGGGCCCTTGGAGCTGGGGTGGGGGCCTCCAGGGGTTAGGCCCCTGTAGCTATGGTTCGAACGCTCAGGGGTTGGGCCTCTGGATCTGGTGTTGGGGCCCCCAGGGGTTAGGCCCCTGGAGCTATGGTTCGGGCGCTCAGTAGTTGGACCCCTGGAGCTGGTGTTCGGGCCCCCAGGGATTGGACACGTGGAGCTGGGGTTGGGGCCCCCGGGCGTTAGGCCCCTGGAGCTATGGATCGGGCGCTCAGGTGTTGGGCCCTTGGAGCTGGGGTGGGGGCCTCCAGGGGTTAGGCCCCAGGAGCTATGGTTCGGGCGCTCATGGGTTGGGCCCTTGGAGCTGGTGTTGGGGCCCACAGGGGTTAGGCCCCTGGAGCTATGGTTCGGACGCTCAGGAGTTGGGCCCCTGGAGCTGCTGCTGGGGCCCCCAGGGGTTGGGCCCCTGTAGCTGGTTTTGGGGCCCCAGGGGTTAGGCCCCTGGAGCTATGGTTCGGACGCTCAGGGGTTGGGCCCTTGGAGCTGGGGTGGGGGCCCCCAGGGGTTAGGCCTCTGGAGCTATGGTTCGGGCGCTCAGGGGTTGTCCCCTGGAGCTGTTGTTGGTGCCCCCAGGGGTTGGGCCCCTGGAGCTGGTGTTGTGGCCCGAGGGGTTAGGCCCCTGGAGCTATGGTTTGGGCGCTCAGGGGTTGGGCCCCTGGAGCTGTGGCTCGGGCGCTCAGGGGTTGGGCCCTTGGAGTTGGTGTTGGGGCCTCTAGGGGTTGAGCTTCTCGAGCTGGTGTTGGGGCCACCGGAGGTTAGGCCCATGGAACTTTGGTTCGGGTGCTCAGGGGTTGTGCCCCTGGAGCTGGTGTTGGGGCCCCCAGGGGTTGGGCCCCTGGAGCTGGGGTTGTGGCCCCCAGGGGTTAGGCCCCTGGAGCTATGGTTCGGGCGCTCAGGGGCAGGGCCCCTAGAGCTATGGTTCAGGCGCTCAGGGGTTGTGCCCCTGGAGCTGGTGTTGGGGCCCCCAGGGGTTGGGCCCCTGCAGCTGGGGTTGGGGCCCCCACGGGTTAGGCCCCTGGAGTTATGGTTCGGGCGCTCAGGGGTTGGGCCCCTGGAGCTGGTGTTGGGGCCCCCAGCGGTTGGGCCCCTGTAGCTTGCGTTCGAGCCACTAGAGGTTAGGCCCCTGGAGCTATGGTTCGGGCGCTCAGGGGTTGGGCCCCTGGAGCTGCTGTTGGGGCCGTCAGAGGTTGGGCCCCTGGAGCTATGGTTCGGACGGTTAGGGGTTGGGCCCCTGGAACTGGGGTAGAGTGCCCCAGGGGTTGGGCTCCCGGAGCTGAGGTTGGGGCCCCCAGCGGTTGGGCCCCTGTAGCTTGCGTTCGGGCCCCTAGAGGTTAGGCCCCTGGAGCTATGGTTCGGGCGCTCAGTGGTTGGGCCTCTGGACCTGGTGTTGGGGCCCCCAGGGGTTAGGCCCGTGGAGGTATTGTTCGGGTGCTGAGGGATTCGGCCCTTGGAGCTGGTGTTGGAGCCCCCAGGGGTTAGGCCCCTGGAGCTATGGTTCGGGCGCTCAGGGGTTGGGCCCCTGGAGCTCTTGTTGGGGCCCCCAGGGGTTGGGCCCCTGGAGCTGGTGTTGGTGCCCCCGGGTGTTAGGCCCCTGGAGCTATGGTTCGGGCGCTCAGTAGTTGGGCCCCTGGAGCTGGGGTTGGGGCCCCCAGGGGTTAGGCCCCTGGAGCTATGGTTCGGGAGCTCAGGGGTTGGGCCCCTTTAGCTGTTGTTGGGGCCCCCAGCGGTTGGGCCCCTGGAGCTGGTGTTCGGGCCCCTAGGGGTTAGGCCCCTGGAGCTATGGTTCGTGCGCTCAGGTTTCGGGCCCCTGGAGCTGGCGTTCGGGCCCCTAGGGGTTAGGCCCCTGGAGCTATGGTTCGGGCGCTCAGGGGTTGGGCCCCTGGAACTGGTGTTGGGGCCCCCAGAGGTTGGGCCCCTGAAGCTGGTGTTGGGGCCCCAGGGGTTAGGCCCCGGAGCTATGGTTCGGGCGCTCAGGGATTGTACCCGTGGAGCTGGGGTTGAGGGCCCCAGGGGTTGGGCTCCTGGAGCTGTTGTTGGGGCCCCCAGGGGTTGGGCCCCTGGAGCTGGGGTTGGGGCCCCTAGGGGTTAGGCCCCTGGAGCTATGGTTCGGGCGCTCAGGGGTTCTGCTCCTGGAGCTGGTGTTGGGGCCCCCAGGGGTTGGGCTCCTGGAGCTGTTGTTGGGGCCCCCAGGGGTTGGGCCCCTGGAGCTGGGGTTGGGGCCCCTAGGGGTTAGGCCCCTGGAGCTATGGTTCGGGCGCTCTGGGGTTCTGCTCCTGGAGCTGGTGTTGTGGCCCCCAGGGGTTGGGCTCCTGGAGCTGGTGTTGGGGCCCCCAGGGTTTGGGCCCCTGGAGCTGGGGTTGTGGCCCCAGGGGTTAGGCCCCTGGAGCTATGATTCGGGCTCTGAGGGGTTGGGCCCCTGGAGCTGGTCTTGGGGCACCCAGGGGTTATGCCCCTGGAGGTATTGTTCGGGCGCTCAGGGGTTGGGCCTCTGGATCTTGTGTTGGAGCCCCCAGGGGTTTGGCCCCTGGAGCTATGGATCGGGCGCTCAGGGGTTGGGCCCTTGAAACTGGGGTGGGGGCCTCCAGGTGTTATACCCCAGGAGCTATGGTTCGGGCGCTCATGGGTTGGGCCCCTGGAGCTGGTGTTGGGGCCCACAGGGGTTAGGCCCCTGGAGCTATGGTTCGGACGCTCAGGAGTTGGGCTCTTGGAGCTGGTGTTGGGGCCCCCAGGGGTTGGGCCCCTGTAGCTGGTGTTGGGGCCCCCAGGGGTTAGGCCCTTGGAGCTGTGTTTCGGGCGCTCAGGGGCTGGGCCCCTACAGCTATGGTTCGGGTACTCAGGGGTTGTGCCCCTGGAGCTGGTGTTGGGGCCCCCAGGGGTTGGGCCCCTGCAGCTGGGGTTGGGGCCCCAACGGGTTAGGCCCCTGGATCTATGGTTCGGGCGCTGAGGTTTTGGGCCCTTGGAGCTGGGGTGGCGGCCCCCAGGGGTTAGGACCCTGTAGCTATGGTTCGAGCGCTTAGGGGTTGGGCCTCTGGAGATGGTGTTGGAGCCCCCAGGGGTAAGGCCCCTGGAGGTATTGTTCGGGCGCTGAGGGGTTGAGCCCCTGGAGCTGGTGTTGGGGCCCCAGGGGTTAGGCCCCTGTAGCTATGGTTCGGGCGCTCAGGGCTTTGACCCCTGGAGCTGGTGTTTGTGCCCCCAGGGGTTGGGCACCTAGAGCTCGTTTTGGGGCCCCCAGGGGTTGGGTCATTGGAGCTGGTGTTGTGGCCCCCAGGGGTTGGGCCCCTGGAGCTGGGGTTGGGGCCCTCGGGGTTAGGCCCCTGGAGCTATGGTTCGGGCGGTCAGGGGTTGGGCCCTTGGAGCTGGGATGGGGGCCCCTAGGGGTTAGGCCCCTGGAGCTATGGTTCGGGCACTCAGGGGTTGGGCCCCTGGAGCTGGTGTTGGAGCCCCAGGGGTTGGGCCCCTGGAGCTGGTGTTGGGGCCCCAGGGGTTAGGCCCCTGGAGCTATGGTTCTGTTGCTCAGGAGTTCGGCCCCTGGAGCTGCTGTTGGGGCCGCAAGGGGTTGGGCCCCTGGAGCTGGGTTTGGGGCCCCAGGGGTTAGGCCCCTGGAGCTTTGGTTCGGGCGCCCAGGGGTTAGGCCCCTGGAGCTGGTTTTCGGGCCCCAGGAGTTAGGCCCCGGAGCTATGGTTCGTGCGCACAGGGGTTGGGCCCCTGGAGCTGGTGTTCGGGCCCCCAGGGGTTAGGCCTCTGGAGCTATGGTTCAGGCGCTCAGGGGTTGGGCCCCTGGAACTGGTGTTGGGGCCCCCAGGGGTTGGGCCCCTGGAGCTGGTGTTCGGGCCCCATGGGTTAGGCCCCTGGAGCTATGGTTTGGGCGCTCAGGGGTTGGGCTCCTGGAGCAATGGTTCGGGCGCTCAGGGGTTGGGCCCCTGGAGCTCTTGTTGGGGCCCCCAGGGGTTGGGCACTTGGGCTGGGGTTGGGGCCCCCAGGGGCTAGGCCCCTGGAGCTATGGTTCGGGCGCTCAGGGGTTGGGCCCTTGGAACTTTGGTGTGGGCTCCCAGGGCTTAGGCCCCTGCAGCTATCGTTCGGGCGCTCATGGGTTGGGCCCCTGGATCGGTTGTTGGGGCCCCAAGGGGTTAGGCCCCTGGAGCTATGGTTTGGGCGCTCAGGGGTTGGGCCCCTGGAGCTATGGCTCGGGCGCTCAGGGGTTGGGCTCCTGGAGCTGTTGTTGGGGCCCCCAGCGGTTGGGCCCCTGGAGCTGTTGTTCGGGCCCCTACGGGTTAGGCCCCTGGAGCTATGGTTCGTGCGCTCAGGTGTTGTGCCCCTGGAGCTGGCGTTCGGGCCCCTAGGGGTTAGGCCCCTGGAGCTATGGTTCGGGCGCTCAGGGGTTGGGCCCCTGGAACAGGTGTTGGGGCCCCCAGGGGTTGGGCCCCTGGAGCTGGTGTTGGGGCCCCAGGGGTTAGGCCCCTGGAGCTATGGTTCAGGCACTCAGGGGTTGGGCCCCTGGAGCTGGTGTTGGGGCCCCAGGGGTTAGGCCCCTGGAGCTGTGGTTCGGGCGCCCAGGGGTTAGGCCCCTGGAGCTGGTTTTCGGGCCCCAGGAGTTAGGCCCCGGAGCTATGGTTCGGGCGCTCATGGGTTGGGCCCCTAGAGCTGGGGTCGAGTGCCTCAGGGGTTGGGTCCCTGGAGCTGGGATTGGGGCCCCCGGGGATAAGGCTCCTGGAACTATGGTTCGGGCGCTCAGGGTTTGGGCCCCTGGAGCTGGTGTTGGGGCCCCAGGGGTTGGGCCCCTGGAGCTGGGGTTGGGGCCCCCATGGGTTAGGCCCCTGGAGCTATGGTTGGGGCGCTCAGGGGTAGGGCCCCAGGAGCTGGGGTTGGGGCCCCCAGGGGTTGGGCCCCTGGAGCTGGCGTTCGGGCCCCCAGGGGTTAGGGCCCTGGAGCTATGGTTCGGGCGCTCAGGGGTTGGGCCCCTGGAGCTCTTGTTGGGGCCCCCAGCAGTTGGGCCCCTGGAGCTGGGGTTCGGGCCCATACGGGTTAGGCCCCTGGAGCTATGGTTCGTGCGCTCAGGGGTTGGGACTCTGGAGCTGGCGTTCGGGCCCCTAGGGGTTAGGCCCCTGGAGCTATGGTTCAGGCACTCAGGGGTTGGGCCCCTGCAACTATGGTTCGGGCGCTCAGGGGTTGGGCCCCTGGAGCTGGTGTTGGGGCCCCCAGGGGTTGGGCTCTTGGGCTGGGGTTGGGGCCCCTAGGGGTTAGGCCCCTGGAGCTATGGTTCGGGCGCTCAGGGGTTGGGCCCCTGGAGCTGGTGTTGGGGCCCCCAGGGGTTGGGCCCCTGGAACTGGGGTTGGGGCCCCTAGGGGTTAGGCCCCTGTAGCTATGGTTCGGGCGCGCAGGGGTTGGGCCCCTGGAGCTCTTGTTGGGGCCCCCAGCAGTTGGGCCCCTGGAGCTGGGGTTCGGGCCCATACGGGTTAGGCCCCTGGAGCTATGGTTCGTGCGCTCTGGCGTTGGGACTCTGGAGCTGGCGTTCGGGCCCCTAGGGGTTAGGCCCCTGGAGCTATGGTTCAGGCACTCAGGGGTTGGGCCCCTGCAACTATGGTTCGGGCGCTCAGGGGTTGGGCCCCTGGAGCTGGTGTTGGGGCCCCCAGGGGTTGGGCTCTTGGGCTGGGGTTGGGGCCCCTATGGGTTAGGCCCCTGTAGCTATGGTTCGTGCGCTTAGGGGTAGGGCCCCTGGAGCTGGTGTTGGGGCCCCCAGGGGTTGGGCCCCTGGAGCTGGCGTTCGGGCCCCTATGGGTTAGGCCCCTGGAGCTATGGTTCGGGCGCTCAGGGGTTGAGCCCCTGGAACTGCTGTTGGGGCCCCCAGGGGTTGGGCCCCTGGAGCTGGTGTTGGGGCCCCAGGGGTAGGCCCCTGGAGCTATGGTTCAGGCACTCTATGGTTGGGCCCCTGGAACTATGGTTCGGGCGCTCAGGGGTTGGGCCCCTGGAGCTGGTGTTGGGGCCCCAGGGGTTAGGCCCCTGGAGCTATGGTTCGGGCGCTCAGGGGTTCTGCTCCTGGAGCTGGTGTTGGGGCCCCCAGGGGTTGGGCTCCTGGAGCTGTTGTTGGGGCCCCCAGGGGTTGGGCCCCTGGAGCTGGGGTTGGGGCCCCTAGGGGTTAGGCCCCTGGAGCTATGGTTCGGGCGCTCTGGGGTTCTGCTCCTGGAGCTGGTGTTGTGGCCCCCAGGGGTTGGGCTCCTGGAGCTGGTGTTGGGGCCCCCAGGGTTTGGGCCCCTGGAGCTGGGGTTGTGGCCCCAGGGGTTAGGCCCCTGGAGCTATGATTCGGGCTCTGAGGGGTTGGGCCCCTGGAGCTCGTCTTGGGGCCCCCAGGGGTTAGGCCCTGGAACTGGGGTTGGGGCCCGCTTGAGTTAGGCCCCTGGAGCTATGGTTCGGACGCTCAAGGGTTGGGCCCCTGGAGCTGGTGTTGGGGCACCCAGGGGTTATGCCCCTGGAGGTATTGTTCGGGCGCTCAGGGGTTGGGCCTCTGGATCTTGTGTTGGAGCCCCCAGGGGTTTGGCCCCTGGAGCTATGGATCGGGCGCTCAGGGGTTGGGCCCTTGAAACTGGGGTGGGGGCCTCCAGGTGTTATACCCCAGGAGCTATGGTTCGGGCGCTCATGGGTTGGGCCCCTGGAGCTGGTGTTGGGGCCCACAGGGGTTAGGCCCCTGGAGCTATGGTTCGGACGCTCAGGAGTTGGGCTCTTGGAGCTGGTGTTGGGGCCCCCAGGGGTTGGGCCCCTGTAGCTGGTGTTGGGGCCCCCAGGGGTTAGGCCCTTGGAGCTGTGTTTCGGGCGCTCAGGGGCTGGGCCCCTACAGCTATGGTTCGGGTACTCAGGGGTTGTGCCCCTGGAGCTGGTGTTGGGGCCCCCAGGGGTTGGGCCCCTGCAGCTGGGGTTGGGGCCCCAACGGGTTAGGCCCCTGGATCTATGGTTCGGGCGCTGAGGTTTTGGGCCCTTGGAGCTGGGGTGGCGGCCCCCAGGGGTTAGGACCCTGTAGCTATGGTTCGAGCGCTTAGGGGTTGGGCCTCTGGAGATGGTGTTGGAGCCCCCAGGGGTAAGGCCCCTGGAGGTATTGTTCGGGCGCTGAGGGGTTGAGCCCCTGGAGCTGGTGTTGGGGCCCCAGGGGTTAGGCCCCTGTAGCTATGGTTCGGGCGCTCAGGGCTTTGACCCCTGGAGCTGGTGTTTGTGCCCCCAGGGGTTGGGCACCTAGAGCTCGTTTTGGGGCCCCCAGGGGTTGGGTCATTGGAGCTGGTGTTGTGGCCCCCAGGGGTTGGGCCCCTGGAGCTGGGGTTGGGGCCCTCGGGGTTAGGCCCCTGGAGCTATGGTTCGGGCGGTCAGGGGTTGGGCCCTTGGAGCTGGGATGGGGGCCCCTAGGGGTTAGGCCCCTGGAGGTATTGTTCGGGCACTCAGGGGTTGGGCCCCTGGAGCTGGTGTTGGAGCCCCAGGGGTTGGGCCCCTGGAGCTGGTGTTGGGGCCCCAGGGGTTAGGCCCCTGGAGCTATGGTTCTGTTGCTCAGGAGTTCGGCCCCTGGAGCTGCTGTTGGGGCCGCAAGGGGTTGGGCCCCTGGAGCTGGGTTTGGGGCCCCAGGGGTTAGGCCCCTGGAGCTTTGGTTCGGGCGCCCAGGGGTTAGGCCCCTGGAGCTGGTTTTCGGGCCCCAGGAGTTAGGCCCCGGAGCTATGGTTCGTGCGCACAGGGGTTGGGCCCCTGGAGCTGGTGTTCGGGCCCCTAGGGGTTAGGCCTCTGGAGCTATGGTTCAGGCGCTCAGGGGTTGGGCCCCTGGAACTGGTGTTGGGGCCCCCAGGGGTTGGGCCCCTGGAGCTGGTGTTCGGGCCCCATGGGTTAGGCCCCTGGAGCTATGGTTCAGGCACTCAGGGGTTGGGCTCCTGGAGCAATGGTTCGGGCGCTCAGGGGTTGGGCCCCTGGAGCTCTTGTTGGGGCCCCCAGGGGTTGGGCACTTGGGCTGGGGTTGGGGCCCCCAGGGGCTAGGCCCCTGGAGCTATGGTTCGGGCGCTCAGGGGTTGGGCCCTTGGAACTTTGGTGTGGGCTCCCAGGGCTTAGGCCCCTGCAGCTATCGTTCGGGCGCTCATGGGTTGGGCCCCTGGATCGGTTGTTGGGGCCCCAAGGGGTTAGGCCCCTGGAGCTATGGTTTGGGCGCTCAGGGGTTGGGCCCCTGGAGCTATGGCTCGGGCGCTCAGGGGTTGGGCTCCTGGAGCTGTTGTTGGGGCCCCCAGCGGTTGGGCCCCTGGAGCTGTTGTTCGGGCCCCTACGGGTTAGGCCCCTGGAGCTATGGTTCGTGCGCTCAGGTGTTGTGCCCCTGGAGCTGGCGTTCGGGCCCCTAGGGGTTAGGCCCCTGGAGCTATGGTTCGGGCGCTCAGGGGTTGGGCCCCTGGAGCAGGTGTTGGGGCCCCCAGGGGTTGGGCCCCTGGAGCTGGTGTTGGGGCCCCAGGGGTTAGGCCCCTGGAGCTATGGTTCAGGCACTCAGGGGTTGGGCCCCTGGAGCTGGTGTTGGGGCCCCAGGGGTTAGGCCCCTGGAGCTGTGGTTCGGGCGCCCAGGGGTTAGGCCCCTGGAGCTGGTTTTCGGGCCCCAGGAGTTAGGCCCCGGAGCTATGGTTCGGGCGCTCATGGGTTGGGCCCCTAGAGCTGGGGTCGAGTGCCTCAGGGGTTGGGTCCCTGGAGCTGGGATTGGGGCCCCCGGGGATAAGGCTCCTGGAACTATGGTTCGGGCGCTCAGGGTTTGGGCCCCTGGAGCTGGTGTTGGGGCCCCAGGGGTTGGGCCCCTGGAGCTGGGGTTGGGGCCCCTATGGGTTAGGCCCCTGGAGCTATGGTTGGTGCGCTCAGGGGTAGGGCCCCAGGAGCTGGGGTTGGGGCCCCCAGGGGTTGGGCCCCTGGAGCTGGCGTTCGGGCCCCTAGGTGTTAGGGCCCTGGAGCTATGGTTCGGGCGCTCAGGGGTTGGGCCCCTGGAGCTCTTGTTGGGGCCCCCAGCAGTTGGGCCCCTGGAGCTGGGGTTCGGGCCCATACGGGTTAGGCCCCTGGAGCTATGGTTCGTGCGCTCAGGGGTTGGGACTCTGGAGCTGGCGTTCGGGCCCCTAGGGGTTAGGCCCCTGGAGCTATGGTTCAGGCACTCAGGGGTTGGGCCCCTGCAACTATGGTTCGGGCGCTCAGGGGTTGGGCCCCTGGAGCTGGTGTTGGGGCCCCCAGGGGTTGGGCTCTTGGGCTGGGGTTGGGGCCCCTAGGGGTTAGGCCCCTGGAGCTATGGTTCGGGCGCTCAGGGGTTGGGCCCCTGGAGCTGGTGTTGGGGCCCCCAGGGGTTGGGCCCCTGGAACTGGGGTTGGGGCCCCTATGGGTTAGGCCCCTGTAGCTATGGTTCGGGCGCGCAGGGGTTGGGCCCCTGGAGCTGTTGTTGGGGCCCCCAGCAGTTGGGCCCCTGGAGCTGGGGTTCGGGCCCATACGGGTTAGGCCCCTGGAGCTATGGTTCGTGCGCTCTGGCGTTGGGACTCTGGAGCTGGCGTTCGGGCCCCTAGGGGTTAGGCCCCTGGAGCTATGGTTCAGGCACTCAGGGGTTGGGCCCCTGCAACTATGGTTCGGGCGCTCAGGGGTTGGGCCCCTGGAGCTGGTGTTGGGGCCCCCAGGGGTTGGGCTCTTGGGCTGGGGTTGGGGCCCCTATGGGTTAGGCCCCTGTAGCTATGGTTCGTGCGCTTAGGGGTAGGGCCCCTGGAGCTGGTGTTGGGGCCCCCAGGGGTTGGGCCCCTGGAGCTGGCGTTCGGGCCCCTAGGGGTTAGGCCCCTGGAGCTATGGTTCGGGCGCTCAGGGGTTGAGCCCCTGGAACTGCTGTTGGGGCCTCCAGGGGTTGGGCCCCTGGAGCTGGTGTTGGGGCCCCAGGGGTAGGCCCCTGGAGCTATGGTTCAGGCACTCTATGGTTGGGCCCCTGGAACTATGGTTCGGGCGCTCAGGGGTTGGGCCCCTGGAGCTGGTGTTGGGGCCCCAGGGGTTAGGCCCCTGGAGCTATGGTTCAGGCACTCAGGGGTTGGGCCCCAGGAGCTATGGTTCGGGCGCTCAGGGGTTGGGACCCTGGAGCTGGTGTTGGGGTCCCAGGGGTTAGGCCCCTGGAGCTATGGTTCAGGCACTCAGGGGTTGGGCCCCTGGAGCTATGGTTCGGGCGATCAGGGATTGGGCCCCTGGAGCTGGTGTTGGGGCCCCCAGGGGTTGGGCTCCTGTGGCTGGGGTTGGCGCCCCCAGGGGTTAGGCCCCTGGAGCTATGGTTCGGGTGCTCAGGGGTTGGGCCCTTGGAACTTTGGTGTGGGCTCCCAGGGGTTAGGCCCCTGCAACTATCGTTCGGGTGCTCATGGGTTGGGCCCCTGGATCGGTTTTTGGGGCCCCGAGGGGTTAGGCCCCTGGAGCTGTGGTTTGGGCGCTCTTGGGTTGGGCCCCTGGAGCTATGGTTCGTGCGCTCAGGTGTTGTGCCCCTGGAGCTGGCGTTCGGGCCCCTAGGGGTTAGGCCCCTGGAGCTATGGTTCGGGCGCTCAGGGGTTGGGCCCCTGGAACAGGTGTTGGGGCCCCCAGGGGTTGGGCCCCTGGAGCTGGTGTTGGGGCCCCAGGGGTTAGGCCCCTGGAGCTATGGTTCAGGCACTCAGGGGTTGGGCCCCTGGAGCTGGTGTTGGGGCCCCAGGGGTTAGGCCCCTGGAGCTGTGGTTCGGGCGCCCAGGGGTTAGGCCCCTGGAGCTGGTTTTCGGGCCCCAGGAGTTAGGCCCCGGAGCTATGGTTCGGGCGCTCATGGGTTGGGCCCCTAGAGCTGGGGTCGAGTGCCTCAGGGGTTGGGTCCCTGGAGCTGGGATTGGGGCCCCCGGGGATAAGGCTCCTGGAACTATGGTTCGGGCGCTCAGGGTTTGGGCCCCTGGAGCTGGTGTTGGGGCCCCAGGGGTTGGGCCCCTGGAGCTGGGGTTGGGGCCCCTATGGGTTAGGCCCCTGGAGCTATGGTTGGTGCGCTCAGGGGTAGGGCCCCAGGAGCTGGGGTTGGGGCCCCCAGGGGTTGGGCCCCTGGAGCTGGCGTTCGGGCCCCTAGGTGTTAGGGCCCTGGAGCTATGGTTCGGGCGCTCAGGGGTTGGGCCCCTGGAGCTCTTGTTGGGGCCCCCAGCAGTTGGGCCCCTGGAGCTGGGGTTCGGGCCCATACGGGTTAGGCCCCTGGAGCTATGGTTCGTGCGCTCAGGGGTTGGGACTCTGGAGCTGGCGTTCGGGCCCCTAGGGGTTAGGCCCCTGGAGCTATGGTTCAGGCACTCAGGGGTTGGGCCCCTGCAACTATGGTTCGGGCGCTCAGGGGTTGGGCCCCTGGAGCTGGTGTTGGGGCCCCCAGGGGTTGGGCTCTTGGGCTGGGGTTGGGGCCCCTAG
Organism: Gopherus flavomarginatus; assembly: GCF_025201925.1. Taxonomy (NCBI): domain Eukaryota; kingdom Metazoa; phylum Chordata; order Testudines; family Testudinidae; genus Gopherus; species Gopherus flavomarginatus. Next base: position 55,876,348 of record NC_066622.1, on the reverse strand, counting down.
GGGTTAGGCCCCTGGAGCTATGGTTCGGGCGCTCAGGGGTTGGGCCCCTGGAGCTGGTGTTGGGGCCCCCAGGGGTTGGGCCCCTGGAACTGGGGTTGGGGCCCCTAGGGGTTAGGCCCCTGTAGCTATGGTTCGGGCGCGCAGGGGTTGGGCCCCTGGAGCTCTTGTTGGGGCCCCCAGCAGTTGGGCCCCTGGAGCTGGGGTTCGGGCCCATACGGGTTAGGCCCCTGGAGCTATGGTTCGTGCGCTCTGGCGTTGGGACTCTGGAGCTGGCGTTCGGGCCCCTAGGGGTTAGGCCCCTGGAGCTATGGTTCAGGCACTCAGGGGTTGGGCCCCTGCAACTATGGTTCGGGCGCTCAGGGGTTGGGCCCCTGGAGCTGGTGTTGGGGCCCCCAGGGGTTGGGCTCTTGGGCTGGGGTTGGGGCCCCTATGGGTTAGGCCCCTGTAGCTATGGTTCGTGCGCTTAGGGGTAGGGCCCCTGGAGCTGGTGTTGGGGCCCCCAGGGGTTGGGCCCCTGGAGCTGGCGTTCGGGCCCCTAGGGGTTAGGCCCCTGGAGCTATGGTTCGGGCGCTCAGGGGTTGAGCCCCTGGAACTGCTGTTGGGGCCCCCAGGGGTTGGGCCCCTGGAGCTGGTGTTGGGGCCCCAGGGGTAGGCCCCTGGAGCTATGGTTCAGGCACTCTATGGTTGGGCCCCTGGAACTATGGTTCGGGCGCTCAGGGGTTGGGCCCCTGGAGCTGGTGTTGGGGCCCCAGGGGTTAGGCCCCTGGAGCTATGGTTCAGGCACTCAGGGGTTGGGCCCCAGGAGCTATGGTTCGGGCGCTCAGGGGTTGGGACCCTGGAGCTGGTGTTGGGGTCCCAGGGGTTAGGCCCCTGGAGCTATGGTTCAGGCACTCAGGGGTTGGGCCCCTGGAGCTATGGTTCGGGCGATCAGGGATTGGGCCCCTGGAGCTGGTGTTGGGGCCCCCAGGGGTTGGGCTCCTGTGGCTGGGGTTGGCGCCCCCAGGGGTTAGGCCCCTGGAGCTATGGTTCGGGTGCTCAGGGGTTGGGCCCTTGGAACTTTGGTGTGGGCTCCCAGGGGTTAGGCCCCTGCAACTATCGTTCGGGTGCTCATGGGTTGGGCCCCTGGATCGGTTTTTGGGGCCCCGAGGGGTTAGGCCCCTGGAGCTGTGGTTTGGGCGCTCTTGGGTTGGGCCCCTGGAGCTATGGCTCGGGCGCTCAGGGGATGGGCCCTTGGAGCTGGCGTGGGGGCCCCCAGGGGTTAGGCCCCTGGAGCTATGGTTCGAGCGCTCAAGGGTTGGGCTCCTGGAGCTGGTGTTCGGGCCCCCAGGGGTTAGTCCCCTGAAGGTATTGTTCGGGCGCTCAGGGATTGGGGCCTTCGAACTGGTGTTGGCTCCCACAGGGTTTAGGCCCCTGGAGCTGGTGTTGGGGCACGCAGCGGTTGGGCTCCTGGAGCTGGTGTTGGGGCCCGCAGGGGTTGGGCCTCTGGAGCTGTGGTTTGGTTCCCCGGGGGTTAGGCCTCTGGAGCTATGGTTCCGGCGCTCAGGGGTTGGGCCCCTGGAGTTGGTGTTGGGGCCTCCAGGGGTTGAGCCCCTGGAGCTGGGGTTGTGGCCCCAGGAGGTTAGGCCCCTGGAGCTTTGGTTCGCGTGCTCAGGGGTTGTGCCCCTGGAGCTATGGTTCGGGTGCTCAGGGGTTGTGCCCCTGGAGCTGGTGTTGGGGCCCCCAGGGGTTTGGCCCCTGCAGCTGGGGTTGGGGCCCCCACGGGTTAGGCCCGTGGAGCTATGGTTCGGGCGCTCAGGTTTTGGGCCCTTGGAGCTGGGATGGGGGCCCCCAGGGGTTAGGCCCCTGTAGCTATGGTTCGAGCGCTCAGGGGTTGGGCCTCTGGAGCTGGTGTTGGAGCCCCCATGGGTTAGGCCCCTGAAGGTATTGTTCGGGCGCTCAGGGATTGGGCCCCTGGAGCTGGTGTTGGGGCCCCCAGGGGTTAGGCCCCTGGAGCTATGGTTCGGGCGCTCAGGGCGTTGACCCCTGGAGCTGGTGTTTGGGCCCCCACTGGTTGGGCCCCTGGAGCTGGGGTTGGGACCCCCAGGGATTGGGTCATTGGAGCTGGGGTTGGGGCCTCCAGGGGTTTGGCCCCTGGAGTTATGGTTCGGGCGCTCAGGGGTTGGGCCCCTGGAGCTGCTGTTGGGGCACCAAGGGGTTGGGCCCCTGGAGCTGGGGTTGGGGCCCCGGGGGTTAGGCCCCTGGAGCTCTGGTTCGGGCGCCCAGGGGTTAGGCCCCTGGAGCTGGTTTTCGGGCCCCAGGGGATAGGCCCCGGAGCTATGGTTCGGGCTCTCAGGGGCTGGGCCCCTGGAGCTGGGGTCGAGTGCCTCAGGGGTTGAGTACCTGGAGCTGGGGTTGTTGCCCCCGTGGGTAAGACCCCTGGAGCTATGGTTCGGGCGCTCAGGGGTTGGGCCCCTGGAGTTGGGGTTGGGGCCCCCAGGGGTTGGGCCCCTGGAGCTGGCATTCGGGCCCCTAGGTGTTAGGCCCCTGGAGCTATGGTTCGGGCGCTCAGGGGTTTTGCCCCTGGAGCTGTTGTTGGGGCCCCCAGCGTTTGGGCCCCTGGAGCTGGGGTTCGGGCCCCTACGGGTTAGGCCTCTGGAGCTATGGTTCGTGCGCCCAGGGGTTGGGCCCCTGGAGCTGGTTTTGGGGCCCCCAGTTGTTGGGCCCCTATAGCTGGTGTTGGGGCCCCAGGGGTTGGGCCCCTGGAGCTATGGTTCGGGCGCTCAGGGGTTGGGCCCTTGGAACTTTGGTGTGGGCTCCCAGGGGTTAGGCCCCTGCAGCTATCGTTCGGGCGCTCATGGGTTGGGCCCCTGGATCGGTTGTTGGGGCCCCCAGGGGTTGGGCCCCTGGAGCTGGGGTTGGGGCCGGCGGAGGTTAGGCCCCTGGAGCTTTGGTTCGCGTACTCTGGGGTTGTGCCCCTGGAGCTGGTGTTGGGGCCCCCAGGGGTTGGGCCCCTGGAGCTGGTGTTGGGGCCCCCAGGGGTTGGGCCCCTGGAGCTGGGGTTGGGGGCCCCAGGGGTTAGGCCCCTGGAGCTATGCTTCGGGCGCTCAGGTTTTGGGCCCTTGGAGATGGGGTGGGGGCCCCCAGGGGTTAGGCCCCTGTAGCTATGATTCGAGCGCTCAGGGGTTGAGCCTCTGGAGCTGGTGTTGGGGCCCCCAGGGGTTAGGCCCCTGGAGCTATGGTTCGGGCGCTCAGGGCTTTGACCCCTGGAGCTGGTGTTTGGGCCCCCAGGTGTTGGGAACCTGGAGCTGGGGTTGGGGCCCCCAGGGGTTAGGCCCCTGGAGCTATGGTTCGGGCGTTCAGGGATTGGGCCCCTAGAGCTGCTTTTGGGGCCCCCAGGGATTGGGACATTGGAGCTGGGGTTGGGGCCTCCAGGGGTTAGGCCCCTGGAGTTATGGTTCGGGCGCTCAGGGGTTGGGCCCCTGGAGCTGGTGTTGGGGCCCCCAGGGGTTTGGACCCTGTAGCTGACGTTCGGGCCCCTAGGGGTTAGGCCCCTGGAGCTATGGTTCGGGCGCTCAGGGGTTGGGCCCCTGGAGCTGCTGTTGGGGTCCCAGGGGTGGGCCCCTGGAGCTATGGTTCGAACGGTCAGGGGTTGGGCCCCTGGACCTGGGGTCGAGTGCCCCAGTGGTTTTGCCCCTGGAGCTGAGGTTGGAGCCCCCGGGGTTTAGGCCCCTGGAGCTATGGTTCGGGCGCTCAGTGGTTTGGCCCCTGGACCTGGTGTTGGGGCCCACAGGGGTTAGGCCCGTGGAGGTATTGTTCGGGTGCTCAGGGTTTCGGCCCTTGGAGCTGGTGTTGGAGCCCCCAGGGGTTAGGCCCCTGGAGCTATGTTTCGGGCGCACAGGGCTTGGGCCCCTGGAGCTGGCATTCGGGCCCCAGGGGTTAGGCCCCTGGAGCTATGGTTCAGGCACTCAGGAGTTGGGCCCCTGGAGCCATGGTTCGGGCGCTCAGGGGTTGGGCCCCTGGAGCAGGTGTTGGGGCCCCAGGGGTTAGGCACCTTGATCTATGGTTCAGGCGCTCAGGCGTTGGGCCCCTGGAGATATGGTTCGGGCGCTCAGGGGTTGGGGCCCTGGAGCAGGTGTTGGGGCCCCCAGGTGTTAGGCCCCTAGAGGTATTGTTCGGGCACTCAGGGGTTGGGCCCCTGGAGCTGGTGTTGGAGCCCCAGGGGTTGGGACCCTGGAGCTGGTGTTGGGGCCCCAGGGGTTAGGCCCCTGGAGCTATGGTTCGGGCGCTCAGGGGTTGGGCACCTGGATCTGCTGTTGGGGCCCCAAGGGGTTGGGCCCCTGGAGCTGGGGTTGGGGCCCCGGGGGTTAGGCCCCTGGAGCTGTGGTTCGGGCGCTCAGGGGTTAGGCCCCTGGAGCTGGTTTTCGGGCCCCAGGGGTTAGGCCCCGGAGCTATGGTTCAGGCGCTCAGGGGTTGGGCCCCTGGAGCTGGGGTTGAGTGCCTCAGGCGTTGGGTCCCTGGAGCTGGGGTTTGGGCCCTCGGGGGTAAGGCCCCTGGAGCTATGGTTCGGTCGCTCAGGGGTTGGGCCCCTGGAGCTGGTGTTGGGGCCCCCATGAGTTGGGCCCCTGGAGCTGGCGTTCAGGCCCCTAGGGGTTAGGCCCCTGGAGCTATGGTTTGGGCGCTCAGGGGTTGGACCCCTGGAGCTGTTGTTGGGGCCCCCAGCGGTTGGGCCTCTGGAGCTGGGGTTCCGGCCCCTACGGGTTAGGCCCCTGGAGCTACGGTTCGTGCGCTCAGGGGTTGGGCCCCTGGAGCTGGTGTTGGGGCCCCCAGGGGTTGGGCCCCTGGAGCTGGCGTTCGGGCCCCTAGGGGTTAGGCCCCTGGAGCTATGGTTCGGGCGCTCAGGGGTTGGGCCCTTGGAACTGGTGTTGGGGCCCCCAGGGGTAGGGCCCCTGGAGCTAGTGTTGGGGCCCCAGGGGTTAGGCCCCTGGAGCTATGGTTCAGGCACTCAGGGGTTGGGCCCCTGGAGCTATGGTTCGGGCGCTCAGGGCTTGGGCCCCTGGAGCTGGTGTTTGTGCCCCCAGTGGTTGGGCCCCTGGAGCTGGGGTTGGGGCCCCAGGGGTTAGGCCCCTGGAGCTATGGTTCGGGCTCTCATGGGTTGGGCCCTTGGAGCTTGGGTGGGGGCCCCAGGTGTTAGGCCCCTGTAGCTATTGTTCGGGCGCTCAGGGGTTGGGCCACTGGAGCTGGTGTTGGGACCCCCAGGGGTTAGGCCCCTGGAGCTATGGTTCGGGCGCTCAGGGGTTCGAACCCTCGAGCTGGTATTGGGGCCCCCAGAGGTTGGGACCGTGGAGCTGGGGTTGGGGCTCCCGGGGGTTAGGCCCCTGGAGCTATGGTTCGGGCGCTCAGGGGTTGGGCCCTTGCAGCTGGGGTGGGGGCCCCCAGGGGTTAGGCCTCTGAAGGTATTGTTCGGGCGCTCAGGGGTTGGGCCCTTGGAGCTGGTGTTGGGGCCCACAGGGGTTAGGCCATTGGAGCTATGGTTCGGGCGCTCAGGGGTTGTGCCCCTGGAGCTGGTGTTGGGGCCCCCAGGGGTTGGGCCCCTGGAGCTGGGGTTGGGGTCCCTAGGGGTTAGGCCCCTGGAGCTACTGTTCGGGTGCTCAGGGGTTGTGACCCTGGAGCTGGTGTTGGGGCCCCCAGGGGTTAGGCTCCTGGAGCTATGCTTTGGGTGCTCAGGGGTTGGGCCCCAGAAGCTATGGCTCGGGAGCTCAGGGGTTGGGCCCTTGGAGCTGGGGTGGGGGCCCCCAGGGGTTAGGCCCCTGGAGCTATGGTTCTAGCGCTCAAGGGTTGGGCTCCTGGAGCTGGTGTTCGGGCCCCGAGGGGTTAGTCCAGTGAAGGTATTGTTCAGGCGCTCAGGGGTTGGGGCCTTCTAGCTGGTGTTGGGGCCCACAGGGTTTAGGCCCTTTGAGCTGGTGTTGGGGCACGCAGCGGTTGGGCTCCTGGAGCTGGTGTTGGGGCCCGCAGGGGTTGGGCCCCTGGAGCTGGGGTTGGGTTCCCCGGGGGTTAGGCCTCTGGAGCTATGGTTCGGGCGCTCAGGGGTTGGGCCCCTGGAGTTGGTGTTGGGGCCTCCAGGGGTTGAACCCCTGGAGCTGGGGTTTGGGCCCCCGGAGGTTAGGCCCCTGGAGCTTTGGTTCGGGTGCTCAGGGGTTGTGCCCCTGGAGCTGCTGTTGGGGCCCCCAGAGGTTGGGCCCCTGCAGCTGGGGTTGGGGCCCCCAGTTGTTAGGCCCCTGGAGCTATGGTTCGGGCGCTCAGGGGCTGGGCCCCTAGAGCTATAGTTCGGGCGCTCAGGGGTTTTGCCCCTGGAGCTGGTGTTGGGGCCCCCAAGGGTTGGGCATCTGCAGCTGGGGTTGGGGCCCCCATGGGTTAGGCCCCTGGAGCTATGGTTCGAGCGCTCAGGGGTTGGGCCTCTGGAGCTGGTGTTGGAACCCCCAGGTGTTAGGCCCCTGGAGGTATTGTTCGGGCGCTCAGGGGTTGGGCCCCTGGAGCTGGTGTTGGGGCCCCCAGGGGTTAGGCCCCTGGAGCTATGGTTCGGGCGCTCAGGGCTTTGACCCCTGAAGCTGGTGTTTGGGCCCCCAGGGGTTGGGCCCCTGGAGCTGGGGTTGGGGCCCCCGGCGTTTAGGCCCCTGTAGCTATGGTTCGGGCGTTCAGGTTTTGGGCCCTTGGAGCTGGGGTTGAGGGCCCCAGGGGTTAGGCCCCTGTAGCTATGGTTCGAGCGCTCAGGGGTTGGGCCTCTGGAGCTGGTGTTGGAACCCCCAGGTGTTAGGCCCCTGGAGGTATTGTTCGGGCGCTCAGGGCTTTGATCCCTGGAGCTGGTGTTTGGGCCCCCAGGGGTTGGGCCCCTGGAGCTGGGGTTGGGGCCCCCGGCGTTTAGGCTCCTGTAGCTATGGTTCGGGCGTTCAGGGGTTGGGCCCCTAAAGCTGGTTTTGGGGAACACAAGGGGTTGGGTCATTGGAGCTGGGGTTGGGGCCCCCAGGGGTTAGGCCCCTGGAGTTATGGGTCGGGCGCTCAGGGGTTGGGCCCCTGGAGCTGTTGTTGGGGCCCCCAGGGGTTGGGCCCCTATTGCTGGCGTTCGGGCCCCTAGGGGTTAGGCCCCTGGAGCTATTGTTCGGGCGCTCAGGGGTTGGGCCCCTGGAGCTGCTGTTGGGGCCGTCAGGGGTTGGGCCCCTGGAGCTTTGGTTCGGACGGTCAGGGGTTGGGCCCCTGGAGCTGGGGTCGAGTGCCCCAGGGGTTGGGCCCCTGGAGCTGAGGTTGGGGCCCCCGAGGTTTAGGCCCCTGGAGCTATGGTTCGGGCGCTCAGTGGTTGGGCCCCTGGAACTGGTGTTGGGGCCCCCAGGGGTTTGGCCCGTGGAGGTATTGTTCGGGTGCTCAGGGGTTCGGCCCTTGGAGCTGGTGTTGGAGCCCCCAGGGGTTTGGCCCCTGGAGCTATGGTTCTGGCGCTCAGGGGTTGGGCCCCTGTAGCTCTTGTTGGGGCCCCCAGGGTTGGGGCCCCTGTAATCTGGTGTTAGTGCCCCCGGGGGTTAGGCCCCTGGAGCTATGGTTCGGGCGCTCAGGGGTTGGGACCCTGGAACTGATGTTGGGGCCCCCTGGGGATGGGCCCCAGGGGCTGGGGTTCGGGCCCCAAGGGGTTAGGCCCCTGGAGCTATGATTCGGGCACTCAGGGTTTGGTCCCCTGGAGCTGGTGTTGCGGCCCCCAGGGGTTGGGCCCCTGGAGCTTGTGTTGGAGCCCCAAGGTTTAGACCCCTTGAGCTAGGGTTCTGGCGTTCAGGGGTTGGGCCCCTGGAGCTGGGGTCGAGGGCCCCAGGGGTTGGGCCCCTGGAGCTGGGGTTGGGGCCCCCGGGGGTTAGGCCCCTGAAGCTGGTGTTGGGGCCACAGGGGTTAGGCCCCTTGATCTATGGTTCAGGCGGTCAGGGGTTCGGCCCCTGCAGCTATGGTTCGGGCGCTCAGGGGTTGGGGCCCTGGAGCAGGTGTTGGGGCCCCCAGGTGTTAGACCCCTGGAGGTATTGTTCGGGCACTCAGGGGTTGGGCCCCTGGAGCTGGTGTTGGAGCCCCAGGGGTTTGGACCCTGGAGCTGGTGTTGAGGCCCCAGGGGTTAGGCCCCTGGAGCTATGGTTCGGGCGCTCAGGGGTTGGGCACCTGGAGCTGCTGTTGGGGCCCCAAGGGGTTGGGCCCCTGGAGCTGGGGTTGGGGCCTCGGGGGTTAGGCCCCTGGAGCTGTGGTTAGGGCGCTCAGGGGTTAGGCCCCTGGAGCTGGTTTTCGGGCCCCAGGGGTTAGGCCCTGGAGCTACGGTTCAGGCGCTCAGGGGTTGGGCTCCTGGAGCTGGGGTCGAGTGCCTCAGGCGTTGGGTCCCTGGAGCTGGGGTTGGGGCCCTCGGGGGTAAGGCCCCTGGAGCTATGGTTCGGTCGCTCAGGGGTTGGGCCCCTGGAGCTGGTGTTGGGGCCCCCATGGGTTGGGCCCCTGGAGCTGGCGTTCGGGCCCGTAGGGGTTAGGCCCCTGGAGCTATGGTTTGGGCGCTCAGGGGTTGGATCCCTGGAGCTGTTGTTGGGGCCCCCAGCGGTTGGGCCTCTGGAGCTGGGGTTCGGGCCCCTACGGGTTAGGCCCCTGGAGCTATGGTTCGTGCGCTCAGGGGTTGGGCCCCTGGAGCTGGTGTTGGGGCCCCCAGGAGTTGGGCCCCTGGAGCTGGCGTTCGGGCCCCTAGGGGTTAGGCCCCTAGAGCTATGGTTCGGGTGCTCAGGGTTTGGGCCCCTGGAGCTATGGTTCGGGCGCTCAGGGGTTGGGCCCCTGGAGCTCTTGTTGGGGACCCCAGGGGTTGGGCTCTTGGGCTGGGGTTGGGGCCCCCAGGGGTTAGGCCCCTGGAGCGATGGTTCGAGCGCTCAGGGTTTGGGCCCCTGGAGCTGGTGTTGGGGCCCCCAGGGGTTGGGCCCCTGGAGCTGGGGTTGGGGCCCCTATGGGTTAGGCCCCTGGAGCTATGGTTGGTGCGCTCAGGGGTAGGGCCCCTGGAGCTGGGGTTGGGGCCCCCAGGGGTTGGGCCCCTGGAGCTGGCGTTCGGGCCCCTAGGTGTTAGGGCCCTGGAGCTATGGTTCAGGCACTCAGGGGTTGGGCCCCTGGAGCTGTTGTTGGGGCCCCCAGCAGTTGGGCCCCTGGAGCTGGGGTTCGGGCCCCTACGGGTTAGGCCCCTGGAGCTATGGTTCGTGCGCTCAGGGGTTGGGCCCCTGGAGCTGGTGTTAGGGCCCCAGGGGTTAGGCCCCTGGAGCTATGGTTCGGGCACTCAGGGGTTGGGCCCCTGGAACTGGTGTTGGGGCCCCCAGGGGTTGGGCCCCTGGAGCTAGTGTTGGGGCCCCAGGGGTTAGGACCCTGGAGCTATGGTTCAGGCACTCAGGGGTTGGGCCCCTGGAGCTATGGTTCGGGCGCTCAGGGCTTGGGCCCCTGGAGCTGGTGTTTGTGCCCCCAGTGGTTGGGCCCCTGGAGCTGGGGTTGGGGCCCCAGGGGTTAGGCCCCTGGAGCTATGGTTCGGGCTCTCATGGGTTGGGCCCTTGGAGCTTGGGTGGGGGCCTCCAGGTGTTAGGCCCCTGTAGCTATTGTTCGGGCGCTCAGGGGTTGGGCCACTGCAGCTGGTGTTGGGGCCCCCAGGGGTTAGGCCCCTGGAGCTATGGTTCGGGCACTCAGGGGTTCGAACCCTGGAGCTGGTATTGGGGCCCCCAGAGGTTGGGACCGTGGAGCTGGGGTTGGGGCCCCCGGGGGTTAGGCCCCTGGAGCTATGGTTCGGGCGCTCAGGGGTTGGGCCCTTGCAGCTGGGGTGGGGGCCCCAGGGTTTAGGCCCCTGAAGGTATTGTTCGGGCGCTCAGGGGTTGGGCCCTTGGAGCTGGTGTTGGGGCCCACAGGGGTTAGGCCATTGGAGCTATGGTTTGGGCGCTCAGAAGTTGAGCCCCTGTAGCTGGTGTTGGGGCCTACGGGGGTTAGGCTCCTGGAGCTATGGTTCGGGCGCTCATGGGTTGTGCCCCTGGAGCTGGTGTTGGGGCCCCCAGGGGTTGGGCCCCTGGAGCTGGGGTTGAGGTCCCTAGGGGTTAGGCCCCTGGAGCTATGGTTCGGGTGCTCAGGGGTTGTGCCCCTGGAGCTGGTGTTGGGGCCCCCAGGGGTTAGGCCCCTGGAGCTATGGTTTGGGTGCTCAGGGGTTGGGCCCCTGGAGCTATGGCTCGGGAGCTCAGGGGTTGGGCCCTTGGAGCTGGGGTGGGGGCCCCCAGGGGTTAGGCCCCTGGAGCTATGGTTTGGGTGCTCAGGGGTTGGGCCCCTGGAGCTATGGCTCGGGAGCTCAGGGGTTGGGCCCTTGGAGCTGGGGTGGGGGCCCCCAGGGGTTAGGCCCCTGGAGCTATGGTTCGACCGCTTAAGGGTTGGGCTCCTGGAGCTGGTGTTCGGGCCCGCAGGGGTTAGTCCAGTGAAGGTATTGTTCGGGCGCTCAGGGGTTGGGGCCTTCTAGCTGGTGTTGGGGCCCACAGGGTTTAGGCCCTTTGAGCTGGTGTTGGGGTATGCAGCGGTTGGGCTCCTGGAGCTGGTGTTGGGGCCCGCAGAGGTTGGGCCCCTGGAGCTGGGGTTGGGTTCCCCGGGGGTTAGGCCTCTGGAGCTATGGTTCTGGCGCTCAGGGGTTGGGCCCCTGGAGTTGGTGTTGGGGCCTCCAGGGGTTGAACCCCTGGAGCTGGGGTTGGGGCCCCCGGAGGTTAGGCCCCTGGAGCTTTGGTTCGGGTGCTCAGGGGTTGTGCCCCTGGAGCTGCTGTTGGGGCCCCCAGGGGTTGGGCCCCTGCAGCTGGGGTTGGGGCCCCCAGTTGTTAGGCCCCTGGAGCTATGGTTCGGACGCTCAGGGGCTGGGCCCCTAGAGCTATAGTTCGGGCGCTCAGGGGTTGTGCCCCTGGAGCTGGTGTTGGGGCCCCCAGGGGTTGGGCCCCTGCAGCTGGGGTTGGGGCCCCCACGGGTTAGGCCCCTGGAGCTATGGTTCGGGCGTTCAGGTTTTGGGCCCTTGGAGCTGGGGTTGTGGCCCCCAGGGGTTAGGCCCCTGTAGCTATGGTTCGAGCGCTCAGGGGTTGGGCCTCTGGAGCTGGTGTTGGAACCCCCAGGTGTTAGGCCCCTGGAGGTATTGTTCGGGCGCTCAGGGGTTGGGCCCCTGGAGCTGGTGTTGGGGCCCCCAAGGGTTAGGCCCCTGGAGCTATGGTTCGGGCGCTCAGGGCTTTGACCCCTGGAGCTGGTGTTTGGGCCCCCAGGGGTTGGGCCCCTGGAGCTGGGGTTGGGGCCCCCGGCGTTTAGGCCCCTGTAGCTATGGTTCGGGCGTTCAGGGGTTGGGCCCCTAAAGCTGGTTTTGGGGAACACAAGGGGCTGGGTCATTGGAGCTGGGGTTGGGGCCCCCAGGGGTTAGGCCCCTGGAGTTATGGGTCGGGCGCTCAGGGGTGGGGCCTCTGGAGCTGGTGTTGGGGCCCCCAGGGGTTGGGCCCCTATAGCTGGCGTTCGGGCCCCTAGGGGTTAAGCCCCTGGAGCTATGGTTCGGGCGCTCAGGGGTTGGGCCCCTGGAGCTGCTGTTGGGGCCGTCAGGGGTTGGGCCCCTGGAGCTATGGTTCGGACGGTCAGGGGTTGGGCCCCTGGAGCTGGGGTCGAGTGCCCCAGGGGTTGGGCCCCTGGAGCTGAGGTTGGGGCCCCCAGGGGTTAGGTCCGTGGAGGTATTGTTCGGGTGCTCAGGGGTTCGGCCCTTGGAGCTGGTGTTGGAGCCCCCAGGGGGTAGGCCCCTGGAGCTATGGTTCGGGCGCTCAGGGGTTGGGCCCCTGGAGCTCTTGTTGGGGCCCCCAGGGGTTGGGCCCCTGTAATGTGGTGTTAGTGCCCACGGGGGTTAGGCCCCTGGAGCTATGGTTCGGGCGCTCAGGGGTTGGGATCCTGGAACTTGTGTTGGGGCCCCCTGGGGATGGGCCCCAGGGGCTGGGGTTCGGGCCCCAAGGGGTTAGGCCCCTGGAGCTATGATTCGGGCACTCAGGGTTTGGTCCCCTGGAGCTGGTGTTGCGGCCCCCAGAGGTTGGGCCCCTGGAGCTTGTGTTGGAGCCCCAATGTTTAGACCCCTTGAGCTAGGGTTCTGGCGTTCAGGGGTTGGGCCCCTGGAGCTATGGTTCGGGCGCTCAGTAGTTGGGCCCCTGGAGCTGGGGTCGAGGGCCCCAGGGGTTGGGCCCCTGGAGCTGGGGTTGGGGCCCCCGGGGGTTAGGCCCCTGGAGCTACGGTTCGGGCGCTCAGGGGTTGGACTCCTAGAGCAGGTTTTGGGGCCCCCAGGGGTTGGGCCCCTGGAGCTGGGGTTTGGGCCCCTAGGGGTTAGGCCCCTGGAGCTATGGTTCGGGCGCTCAGGGGTTGGGCCCCTGCAGCTGGTGTTGCGGCCCCCAGGGGTTGGGCTCCTGGAGCTGGTGTTGGGGCGACAGGGGTTAGGCCCCTTGATCTATGGTTCAGGCGCTCAGGGGTTGGGCCCCTGCAGCTATGGTTCGGGCGCTCAGGGGTTGGGGCCCTGGAGCAGGTGTTGGGGCCCCCAGGTGTTAGGCCCCTGGAGGTATTGTTCGGGCACTCAGGGGTTGGGCCCCTGCAGCTGGTGTTGGAGCCCCAGGGGTTGGGCCCCTGGAGCTGCTGTTGGGTCCCCAAGGGGTTGGGCCCCTGGAGGTGGGGTTGGGGCCCCGGGGGTTAAGCCCCTGGAGCTGTGGTTCGGGCGCCCAGGGGTTAGGCCCCTGGAGCTGGTTTTCGGGCCCCAGAGGTTAGGCCCCTGGAGCTATGGTTCGGGTGCTCAGGTGTTGGGCCCCTGGAGCTGGGGTTGGGGCCCTCAGCGGTTGGGCCCCTGGAGCTGGGGTTGGGGCCCCTAGGGGTTAGGCCTCTGGAGCTATGGTTCGTGCGCTCAGGGGTTGGGCCCGTGGAGCTGGTGTTGGGGCCCCCAGGGGTTGGGCCCCTGGAGCTGGCGTTCGGGCCCCTAGGTGTTAGGCCCCTGGAGCTATGGTTCGGGTGCTCAGAAGTTGGGCCCCTGGAGCTGTTATTGGGGACCCCAGCGGTTGGGCCCCTGGAGCTGGGGTTCAGGCCCCTACGGGTTAGGCCCCTGGAGCTTTGGTTCGGGTGCTCAGGTGTTGGGCCCCTGGAGCTTGTGTTGGGGCCCCCAGGGGCTGGGCCCCTGGAGCTGCTGTTGGGGTCCCAGGGTTTAGGCCCCTGGAGCTATGGTTCGGGCGCTCACGGGTTGGGCCGCTGGAGCTGGGGACGAGAGCCCCAGGGGTTGGGCCCCTGGAGCTGGATTTTGGGCCCCCGGGGGTTAGGCCCCTGGAGCTATGGTTCGGGCGCTCAGTGGTTGGGCCCCTGGAGCTGGTGTTGGGGTCCCCAGGGGTTAGGCCCCTTGATCTATGGTTGAGGCGCTCAGGGGTTGGGCCACTGGAGCTCTTGTTGGGGCCCCTAGGGGTTGGGACCCTGGAGCTGGTGTTGGTGCCCCCGGGGGTTAGGCCCCTGGATCTATGGTTCGGGCGCTCAGGGGTTGGGCCCCTGCAGCTGGTGTTCCGGCCCCCGGGGGTTGGGCCCCTGGAGCTGGTGTTGGGGTCCCAGGGGTTAGGCCCCTTGATCTATGGTTGAGGCGCTCAGGGGTTGGGCCACTGGAGCTATGGTTCGGGCGCTCAGGGGTTGGGACCCTGGAGCAAGTGTTGGGGCCCCCAGGGATTAGGCCCCTGGAGGTATTGTTCAGGCGCTCAGGGGTTGGGCCCCTGGGGCTGGTGTTGGGGCCCCCAGGGGTTGGACCCCTGTAGCTATGGTTCGGGCGCTCAGGGGTTGGGCCCCTGGAGCTGATGTTGGGGCCCCCAGGGGTTGGGCCCCTGGAGCTGGGGTTGGGGCCCCTATGGGTTAGGCCCCTGGAGCTATGGTTCGTGCGCTCAGGGGTTCGGCCCCTGGAGCTGGTGTTGGGGCCCCCAGGGGTTGGGCCCCTGGAGCTGGCGTTCGGGCCCCTAGGGGTTAGGCCCCTGGAGCTATGTTTCGGGCGCTCAGGGCTTGGGCCCCTGGAGCTTTTGTTGGGGCCCCCAGCGGTTGGGCCCCTGGAGCTGGGGTTCGGGCCCCTTCGGGTTAGGCCCCTGGAGCTATGTTTCGGGCGCTCAGGGCTTGGGCCCCTGGAGCTGGTGTTGGGGCCCCCACGGGTGGGCCCCTGGAGCTGGCGTTCAGTCCCCTAGGGGTTAGGCCCCTGGAGCTATGGTTCGGGCGCTCAGGGGTTGGGCCCCTGGAACTGGTGTTGGGGCCCCCAGGGGTTGGGCCCCTGGAGCTAGTGTTTGGGCCCCAGGGGTTAGGCCCCTGGAGCTATGGTTCAGGCACTCAGGGGTTGGGCCCCTGGAGCTATGGTTCGGGCGCTCAGGGGTTGGGCCTCTGGAGCTGGTGTTGGGGCCCCCAGGGGTTGGGCTCCGGGGGCTCGGGTTGGGGCCCCCAGGGGTTAGGCCCCTGGAGCTATGGTTCGGGCGCTCAGGGGTTGGGCCCTTGGAACTTTTGTGTGGCCCCCAGGGGTTAGGCCCCTGCAGCTGTGGTTCGGGCGCTCATGGGTTGGGCCCCTGGATCGGTTGTTGGGGCCCCCAGGGGTTAGGCACCTAGAGCTATGGTTCGGGCGCTCAGGTGTTGGGCCCCTGGAGCTGGTGTTGGGGCCCCCAGGGGCTGGGCCCCTGGAGCTGCTGTTGGATTCCCAGGGGGTAGGCCCCTGGAGCTATGGTTCGGGCGTTCAGGGGTTGGGCCCCTGGAGCTATGGTTCGGGCTCTCAGGGGTTGGGCCCCTGGAGCTGGGGACGAGTGCCCCAGGGGTTGGGCCCCTGGAGCTGGATTTGGGGCCCCCGGGGCTTAGGCCCCGGGAGCTATGGTTCGGGCGCTCAGGGGTTGGGCCTCTGCAGCTGGTGTTCCGGCCCCCAGGGGTTCGGACCCTGGAGCTGGTGTTGGGGCCCCAGGGGTCAGGCCCCTTGATCTATGGTTCAGGCGCTCAATGGTTGGGCCCCTGGAGCTATGGTTCGGGCTCTCAGGCGTTGGGCCCCTGGAACAGGTGTTGGGGCCCCCAGGGATTAGGCCTCTGGAGGTATTGTTCGGGCACTCAGGGGTTGGGCCCCTGGAGCTGGTGTTGGACCCCAGGGGTTGGGCACCTGGAGCTGGTGTTGGGGCCCCCAGGGGTTGGACACCTGGAGCTATGGTTCGGGCGCTCACGGTTTGGGCCCCTGGAACTTAGGTGGGGGCCCCCAGGGGTTAGGCCCCTGCAGCTATGGTTCGGGCGCTCAGGGGTTGGGCCCCTAGAGCGGGTGTTGGGGCCCCCAGGGGTTAGGCACCTGGAGGTATTGTTCAGGCACTCGGGGGATGGGCCCCTGGAGCTTGTGTTGGGCCCCGAGGGTTTAGTCCCCTGGAGCTTTGGTTCGGGCGCTCAGGGGTTGGGCCCCTGGAGCTGGGGTCGAGGGCCCCAGGGGTTGGGCCCCTGGAGCTGTTGTTGGGGCCCCCAGGGGTTAGGCCCGTGGAGGTATTGTTCGGGCGCTCAGGGGTTGGGCCCCTGGAGCTCTTGTTGGGGCCCCAGGGGTTGGGCCCCTGGAGCTGATGTTGGTGACCCGGGGGGTTAGGCCCCTGGAGCTATGGTTCGGGCGCTCAGGGGTTGGGACCCTGGAACTGGTGTTGGGGCCCCCAGGGTTTGAGCCCCTGGAGCTGGTGTTGGGGCCGTAGGGGTTAGGCCCCTGGAGCTATGGTTCGGGCACTCAGGGGTTGGTCCCCTGGAGCTTGTGTAGCGGCCCCCAGGGGTTGGGCCCCTGGAGCTGGTGTTGGAGCCATAGGGGTTCGACACCTTGAGCTAGGGTTCGGGTGCTCAGGGGTTCGGCCCCTGGAGCTATGGCTCGGGCGCTCAGGGGTTGGGCCCCTGGAACTTGTGGTGGGGCCCCCAGGGGTTGGTCCCCTGGAGCTGGGGTATGGGCCCCCGGGGGTTAGGCCCCTGGAGCTATGGTTCGGGCGCTCAGGGGTTGGGCCCCTGGAGCTGGTGTTGGGGCCCCCAGGGGTTGGGCCCCTGCAGCTATGGTTCGGGCGCTCAGGGGTTGGGCCCTTGGAGAGGGTGTTGGTGCCCCCAGGGGTTAGGCACCTGGAGGTATTGTTCGGGCGCTCAGGGGATGGGCCCCTGGAGCTGGTGTTGGGTCCCAGAGGGGTTAGTTTCCTGGAGCTATGGTTCGGGCGCTCAGGGGTTGGGCCCCTGGAGCTGGTGTTGGGGCCCCCAGGGGCTGGGCCCCTGGAGATGCTGTTGGGGTCCCAGGGATTAGGCCCCTGGAGCTATGGTTTGGGCGCTCAGGGGTTGAGCCCTTGGAGCTGGTGTTGGGGCCCCCATGGGTTAGGCCCCTGGAGCTATGGTTCGGGCGGTCAGGGGTTGGGCCCCTGGAACTGGTGTTGGGGCCCCCAGGGGTTGGGCCCCTGGAGCTAGAGTTGGGGCCCCAGGGGTTAGGCCCCTGGAGCTATGGTTCAGGCACTCAGGGGTTGGGCCCCTGGAGCTATGGTTCGGGCGCTCAGGGGTTGGGCCCCTGGAGCTGGTGTTGGGGCCCCCAGGGGTTGGGCTCCTGGTGCTGGTGTTGGGGACCCCAGGGGTTAGGCCCCTGGAGCTATGGTTCGGGCGCTCAGGGGTTGGGCCCCTGGAGCTGGGTTTGTGGCCCCTAGGGGTTAGGCCCTTGGAGCTATTGTTCGTGCGCTCAGGGGTTGGGCCCCTGTAGCTGGTGTTGAGGCCCCCAGGGTTTGGGACTCTGGAGCTGGCGTTCGGGCCCCAGGGGTTAAGACCCTGGAGCTATGGTTCAGGTACTCAGGGGTTGGGCCCCTGGAGCTATGGTTCGGGCGCTCAGGGGTTGGGCCCCTGGAGCTGGTGTTGGGGCAACCAGGGGCTGGGCCCCTGGAGATGCTGTTGGGGTCCCAGGGGTTAGGCCCCTGGAGCTATGGTTTGGGCGCTCAGGGGTTGGGCCCTTGGAGCTGGTGTTGGGGCCCCCAGGGGTTAGGCCCCTGGAGCTATGGTTCGGGCGGTCAGGGGTTGGGCCCCTGTAGCTGGTGTTGAGGCCCCCAGGGTTTGGGACTCTGGAGCTGGCGTTCGGGCCCCAGGGGATAAGCCCCTGGAGCTATGGTTCAGGTACTCAGGGGTTGGGCCCCTGGAGCTATGGTTCGAGCACTCAGGGGTTGGGCCCCTGGAGCTGGTGTTGGGGCCCCAGGGGTTAGGCCCCTTGATCTATGGTTCAGGCGCTCAGGGGTTGGGCCCCTGGAGCTATGGTTCGGCCGCTCAGGGGTTGAGGCCCTGGAGCAGGTGTTGGGGCCCCCAGGGGTTAGGCCCCTGGAGGTATTGTTCGGGCACTCAGGGGTTGGGCCCCTGGTGCCGGTGTTGGAGCCCCAGGGGTTGGGCCCCTGGAGCTGGTGTTGGGGCCCCAGGGGTTAGGCCCCTGGAGCTATGGTTCGGGCGCTCAGGGGTTGGGCCCCTGAAGCTGCTGTTGGGGCCCCAAGGGGTTGGACCCCTGGAGCTGGGGTTGGGGCCCCGGGGGTTAGGCCCCGGAGCTGTGGTTTGGGCGCTCAGAGGTTGGGCCCCTGGAGCTGGGGTCGAGTGCCTCAGGCGTTGGGTCCCTGGAGCTGGGGTTGGGGCCCCCGGGGGTAAGGCCCCTGGAGCTATGGTTCGGGCGCTCAGGGGTTGGGCCCCTGGAGCTGGTGTTGGGGCCCCCAGGGGTTGGGCCCCTGCAGCTGGGGTTGAGGCCCCAGGGGTTAGGCCCCTGGAGCTGGGGTTCGTGCGCTCAGGGGTTGGGCCCCTGGAGCTGGTGTTGGGGCCCCCAGGGGTTGGGCCCCTGGAGCTGGCATTCGGGGCCCAGGGGTTGGGCCCCTGGAGCTATGGTTCGGGCGCTCAGGGGTTGGGCCCCTGGAGCTGGTGTTGGGGCCCCCAGGGGTTGAGCTCCTGGGGCTGTGGTTGGGGCCCCCAGGGGTTAGGCCCCTGGAGCTATGGTTCGGGCGCTCAGGGGTTGGGCCCCTGGAGCTGGTGTTGGGGCCCCCAGGGGCTGGGCCCCTGGAGATGCTGTTGGGGTCCCAGGGGTTAGGCCCCTGGAGCTATGGTTTGGGCGCTCAGGGGTTGGGCCCTTGGAGCTGGTGTTGGGGCCCCCAGGGGTTAGGCCCCTGGAGCTATGGTTCGGGCGGTCAGGGGTTGGGCCCCTGGAACTGGTGTTGGGGCCCCCAGGGGTTGGGCCCCTGGAGCTATGGTTCAGGCACTCAGGGGTTGGGCCCCTGGAGCTATGGTTCGGGCGCTCAGGGGTTGGGCCCCTGGAGCTGGTGTTGGGGCCCCCAGGGGTTGGGCTCCTGGTGCTGGTGTTGGGGACCCCAGGGGTTAGGCCCCTGGAGCTATGGTTCGGGCGCTCAGGGGTTGGGCCCCTGGAGCTGGGGTTGGGGCCCCTAGGGGTTAGGCCCTTGGAGCTATTGTTCGTGCGCTCAGGGGTTGGGCCCCTGTAGCTGGTGTTGGGGCCCCCAGGGTTTGGGACCCTGGAGCTGGCGTTCGGGCCCCAGGGGTTAAGCCCCTGGAGCTGTGGTTCAGGTACTCAGGGGTTGGGCCCCTGGAGCTGGTGTTGGGGCCCCCAGGGGTTGAGCTCCTGGGGCTGTGGTTGGGGCCCCCAGGGGTTAGGCCCCTGGAGCTATGGTTCGGGCGCTCACGGGTTGGGTCCCTGGAGCTCTTGTTGGTGCCCCCAGGGGTTGGGCCCCTGGAGCTGGTGTTGGTGACCCGGGGGGTTAGGCCCCTGGAGCTATAGTTCGGGCGCTCAGGGGTTGGGACCCTGGAACTGGTGTTGGGGCCCCCACGGGTTGGGCCCCTGGAGCTGGTGTTGGGGCCCTAGGGGTTAGGCCCCTGTAGCTATGGTTAGGGCGCTCAGGGGTTGGTCCCCTGGAGCTTGTGTTGGAGCCATAGGGGTTCGACACCTTGAGCTAGGGTTCGGGCGCTCAGGGGTTCGGCCCCTGGAGCTATGGCTCGGGCGCTCAGGGGTTGGGCCCCTGGAACTTGTGGTGGGGCCCCCAGGGGTTGGTCCCCTGGAGCTGGGGTATGGGCCCCTGGGGGTTAGGCCCCTGGAGCTATGGTTCGGGCGCTTAGTGGTTGGGCCCCTGGAGCTGGTGTTGGGGCCCCCAGGGGTTGGGCCCCTGCAGCTATGGTTCGGGCGCTCAGGGGTTGGGCCCTTGGAGAGGGTGTTGGTGCCCCCAGGGATTAGGCTCCTGGAGGTATTGTTCGGGCGCTCAGGGGATGGTCCCCTGGAGCTGGTGTTGGGTCCCAGAGGGGTTAGTTTCCTGGAGCTATGGTTCGGGCGCTCAGGGGTTGGGCCCCTGGAGCTGGTGTTGGGGCCCCCAGGGGCTGGGCCCCTGGAGATGCTGTTGGGGTCCCAGGGGTTAGGCCCCTGGAGCTATGGTTTGGGCGCTCAGGGTTTGGGCCCTTGGAGCTGGTGTTGGGGCCCCCAGGGGTTAGGCCCCTGGAGCTATGGTTCGGGCGGTCAGGGGTTGGGCCCCTGTAGCTGGTGTTGAGGCCCCCAGGGTTTGGGACTCTGGAGCTGGCGTTCGGGCCCCAGGGGTTAAGCCCCTGGAGCTATGGTTCAGGTACTCAGGGGTTGGGCCCCTGGAGCTATGGTTCGAGCGCTCAGGGGTTGGGCCCCTGGAGCTGGTGTTGGGGCCCCAGGGGTTAGGCCCCTTGATCTATGGTTCAGGCGCTCAGGGGTTGGGCCCCTGGAGCTATGGTTCGGGCGCTCAGGGGTTGAGGCCCTGGAGCAGGTGTTGGGGCCCCCAGGGGTTAGGCCCCTGGAGGTATTGTTCGGGCACTCAGGGGTTGGGCCCCTGGAGCCGGTGTTGGAGCCCCAGGGGTTGGGCCCCTGGAGCTGGTGTTGGGGCCCCAGGGGTTAGGCCCCTGAAGCTATGGTTCGGGCGCTCAGGGGTTGGGCCCCTGAAGCTGCTGTTGGGGCCCCAAGGGGTTGGACCCCTGGAGCTGGGGTTTGGGCCCCGGGGGTTAGGCCCCGGAGCTGTGGTTTGGGCGCTCAGAGGTTGGGTTCCCTGGAGCTGGGGTCGAGTGCCTCAGGCGTTGGGTCCCTGGAGCTGGGGTTGGGGCCCCCGGGGGTAAGGCCCCTGGAGCTATGGTTCGGGCGCTCAGGGGTTGGGCCCTTGGAGCTGGTGTTGGGGCCCCCAGGGGTTGGGCCCCTGCAGCTGGGGTTGAGGCCCCAGGGGTTAGGCCCCTGGAGCTGGGGTTCGTGCGCTCAGGGGTTGGGCCCCTGGAGCTGGTGTTGGGGCCCCCAGGGGTTGGGCCCCTGGAGCTGGCATTCGGGGCCCAGGGGTTGGGCCCCTGGAGCTATGGTTCGGGCGCTCAGGGGTTGGGCCCCTGGAGCTGGTGTTGGGGCCCCCAGGGGTTGAGCTCCTGGGGCTGTGGTTGGGGCCCCCAGGGGTTAGGCCCCTGGAGCTACGGTTCGGGCGCTCAGGGGTTGGGCCCCTGGAGCTGGTGTTGGGGCCCCCAGGGGCTGGGCCCCTGGAGATGCTGTTGGGGTCCCAGGGGTTAGGCCCCTGGAGCTATGGTTTGGGCGCTCAGGGGTTGGGCCCTTGGAGCTGGTGTTGGGGCCCCCAGGGGTTAGGCCCCTGGAGCTATGGTTCGGGCGGTCAGGGGTTGGGCCCCTGGAACTGGTGTTGGGGCCCCCAGGGGTTGGGCCCCTGGAGCTAGAGTTGGGGCCCCAGGGGTTAGGCCCCTGGAGCTATGGTTCAGGCACTCAGGGGTTGGGCCCCTGGAGCTATGGTTCGGGCGCTCAGGGGTTGGGCCCCTGGAGCTGGTGTTGGGGCCCTCAGGGGTTGGGCTCCTGGTGCTGGTGTTGGGGACCCCAGGGGTTAGGCCCCTGGAGCTATGGTTCGGGCGCTCAGGGGTTGGGCCCCTGGAGCTGGGGTTGGGGCCCCTAGGGGTTAGGCCCTTGGAGCTATTGTTCGTGCGCTCAGGGGTTGGGCCCCTGTAGCTGGTGTTGGGGCCCCCAGGGTTTGGGACCCTGGAGCTGGCGTTCGGGCCCCAGGGGTTAAGCCCCTGGAGCTATGGTTCAGGTACTCAGGGGTTGGGCCCCTGGAGCTGGTGTTGGGGCCCCCAGGGGTTGAGCTCCTGGGGCTGTGGTTGGGGCCCCCAGGGGTTAGGCCCCTGGAGCTATGGTTCGGGCGCTCACGGGTTGGGCCCCTGGAGCTCTTGTTGGTGCCCCCAGGGGTTGGGCCCCTGGAGCTGGTGTTGGTGACCCGGGGGGTTAGGCCCCTGGAGCTATGGTTCGGGCGCTCAGGGGTTGGGACCCTGGAACTGGTGTTGGGGCCCCCACGGGTTGGGCCCCTGGAGCTGGTGTTGGGGCCCTAGGGGTTAGGCCCCTGTAGCTATGGTTCGGGCGCTCAGGGGTTGGGCCCCTGGAGCTGGTGTTGGGGCCCCCAGGGGCTGGGCCCCTGGAGATGCTGTTGGGGCCCCCAGGGGTTGGGCTCCTGGTGCTGGTGTTGGGGACCCCAGGGGTTAGGCCCCTGGAGCTATGGTTCGGGCGCTCAGGGGTTGGGCCCCTGGAGCTGGGGTTGGGGCCCCTAGGGGTTAGGCCCTTGGAGCTATTGTTCGTGCGCTCAGGGGTTGGGCCCCTGTAGCTGGTGTTGGGGCCCCCAGGGTTTGGGACCCTGGAGCTGGTGTTGGGGCCCCCAGGGGTTGAGCTCCTGGGGCTGTGGTTGGGGCCCCCAGGGGTTAGGCCCCTGGAGCTATGGTTCGGGCGCTCATGGGTTGGGCCCCTGGAGCTCTTGTTGGTGCCCCCAGGGGTTGGGCCCCTGGAGCTGGTGTTGGTGACCCGGGGGTTTAGGCCCCTGGAGCTATGGTTCGGGCGCTCAGGGGTTGGGACCCTGGAACTGGTGTTGGGGCCCCCACGGGTTGGGCCCCTGGAGCTGGTGTTGGGGCCCTAGGGGTTAGGCCCCTGTAGCTATGGTTAGGGCGCTCAGGGGTTGGTCCCCTGGAGCTTGTGTTGGAGCCATAGGGGTTCGACACCTTGAGCTAGGGTTCGGGCGCTCAGGGGTTCGGCCCCTGGAGCTATGGCTCGGGCGCTCAGGGGTTGGGCCCCTGGAACTTGTGGTGGGGCCCCCAGGGGTTGGTCCCCTGGAGCTGGGGTATGGGCCCCCGGGGGTCAGGCCCCTGGAGCTATGGTTCGGGCGCTCAGGGGTTGGGCCCCTGGAGCTGGTGTTGGGGCCCCCAGGGGTTGGGCCCCTGCAGCTATGGTTCGGGCGCTCAGGGGTTGGGCCCTTGGAGAGGGTGTTGGTGCCCCCAGGGGTTAGGCTCCTGGAGGTATTGTTCGGGCGCTCAGGGGATGGTCCCCTGGAGCTGGTGTTGGGTCCCAGAGGGGTTAGTTTCCTGGAGCTATGGTTCGGGCGCTCAGGGGTTGGGCCCCTGGAGCTGGTGTTGGGGCCCCCAGGGGCTGGGCCCCTGGAGATGCTGTTGGGGTCCCAGGGGTTAGGCCCCTGGAGCTATGGTTTGGGCGCTCAGGGGTTGGGCCCTTGGAGCTGGTGTTGGGGCTCCCAGGGGTTAGGCCCCTGGAGCTATGGTTCGGGCGGTCAGGGGTTGGGCCCCTGGAACTGGTGTTGGGGCCCCCAGGGGATGGGCCCCTGGAGCTAGAGTTGGGGCCCCAGGGGTTAGGCCCCTGGAGCTATGGTTCAGGCGCTCAGGGGTTGGGCCCCTGTAGCTGGTGTTGGGGCCCCCAGGGTTTGGGACTCTGGAGCTGGCGTTCGGGCCCCAGGGGTTAAGCCCCTGGAGCTGGGGTTCGTGCGCTCAGGGGTTGGGCCCCTGGAGCTGCTGTTGGGGCCCCCAGGGGTTGGGCCCCTGGAGCTGGCATTCGGGGCCCAGGGGTTGGGCCCCTGGAGCTATGGTTCGGGCGCTCAGGGGTTGGGCCCCTGGAGCTGGTGTTGGGGCCCCCAGGGGTTGAGCTCCTGGGGCTGTGGTTGGGGCCCCCAGGGGTTAGGCCCCTGGAGCTATGGTTCGGGCGCTCAGGGGTTGGGCCCCTGGAGCTGGTGTTGGGGCCCCCAGGGGGTGGGCCCCTGGAGATGCTGTTGGGGTCCCAGGGGTTAGGCCCCTGGAGCTATGGTTTGGGCGCTCAGGGGTTGGGCCCTTGGAGCTGGTGTTGGGGCCCCCAGGGGTTAGGCCCCTGGAGCTATGGTTCGGGCGGTCAGGGGTAGGGCCCCTGGAACTGGTGTTGGGGCCCCCAGGGGTTGGGCCCCTGGAGCTAGAGTTGGGGCCCCAGGGGTTAGGCCCCTGGAGCTATGGTTCAGGCACTCAGGGGTTGGGCCCCTGGAGCTATGGTTCGGGCGCTCAGGGGTTGGGCCCCTGGAGCTGGTGTTGGGGCCCCCAGGGGTTGGGCTCCTGGTGCTGGTGTTGGGGACCCCAGGGTTTAGGCCCCTGGAGCTATGGTTCGGGCGCTCAGGGGTTGGGCCCCTGGAGCTGGGGTTGGGGCCCCTAGGGGTTAGGCCCTTGGAGCTATTGTTCGTGCGCTCAGGGGTTGGGCCCCTGTAGCTGGTGTTGGGGCCCCCAGGGTTTGGGACCCTGGAGCTGGTGTTGGGGACCCCAGGGTTTAGGCCCCTGGAGCTATGGTTCGGGCGCTCACGGGTTGGGCCCCTGGAGCTCTTGTTGGTGCCCCCAGGGGTTGGGCCCCTGGAGCTGGTGTTGGTGACCCGGGGGGTTACGCCCCTGGAGCTATGGTTCGGGCGCTCAGGGGTTGGGACCCTGGAATTGGTGTTGGGGCCCCCACGGGTTGGGCCCCTGGAGCTGGTGTTGGGGCCCTAGGGGTTAGGCCCCTGTAGCTATGGTTAGGGCGCTCAGGGGTTGGTCCCCTGGAGCTTGTGTTGGAGCCATAGGGGTTCGACACCTTGAGCTAGGGTTCGGGCGCTCAGGGGTTCGGGCCCTGGAGCTATGGCTCGGGCGCTCAGGGGTTGGGCCCCTGGAACTTGTGGTGGGGCCCCCAGGGGTTGGTCCCCTGGAGCTGCGGTTTGGGCCCCCGGGGGTTAGGCCCCTGCCGCTATGGTTCGGGCGCTCAGGGGTTGGGCCCCTGGAGAGGGTGTTGGTGCCCCCAGGGGTTAGGCACCTGGAGCTATGGTTCGGGCGCTCAGGGGTTGGGCCCCTGGAGCTGGGGTCGAGGGCCCCAGGGGTTGGGTCCCTGGAGCTGGGGTTGTGGCCCCCGGGGGTTAGGCCCCTGGAGCTATGGTTCGGGCGATCAGTGGTTGGGCCCCTGGAGCTGGAGTTGGGTCCCCCAGGGGGTTGGCCCCTGGAGGTATTGTTCGGGTGCTGAGGCGTTGGGTCCTTGGAGCTGGTGTTCTGGCCCCCAGGGGTTAGGCCCCTGGAGTTATGGTTTGAGGGCTCAGGGGTTGGGCCCCTGGAGCTGGTGTTGAGGCCCCTGACCTAAAGTCACTGCCTGCTCTCCCATCCCCCACACAGACAGTCCCGACTCCATAACAGTAATGCCCAGAGCATTTCACGCATGGAGCAATATTAACACTGTGTGGCCATGCAGGGTAATGCCCAGAGCATTTCCTTCATGGAGGAAGAGTGGCACCGTGTGGCCCCATAGGGTAATGCACAGAGCATTTCCCCGCATGGGGCAATAGTGACACCATGTATCTACACAGGGTAATAGACAGAGCATTTCCCCGCATGGAGCAACAGTGACACCATGTGGTCACGCAGGGTAATGAACAGAGCATTTCCTGCATGGAGCTATGGTTCGGGAGCTCTGGGGTTGGGCCCCTGGAGCTGGTGTTGGGGCCCCCAGGGGTTGGGCCCTTGGAGCTGGGGTTGGGGCCCCCAGAGGTTAGGCCCCTGGAGATATGGTTCGGGCACTCAGGGGTTGGGCCCGTGGAGCTAGTGTTGGGGCCCCCAGGGGTTAGGCCCCTGGAGGTATTGTTCGGGCGCTCAGGGGTTGGGCCCTTGGAGCTGGTGTTGGGGCCCCCAGGGGTTAGGCCACTGGAGCTATGGTTCGGGGGCTCAGGGGTTGGGCCCCTGGAGCTGGTGTCAGGGTCCCCAGGGGTTGGGCCCCTGGAGCTGGTGTTGGGGCCCCCTTGGGTTAGGCCCCTGGAGCTATGGTTCGGGCGGTCAGGGCTTGGGCCCCTGGAACTGGTGTTGGGGTCCCCAGGGGTTGGGCCCCTGGAGCTAGTGTTGGGGCCCCAGGGGTTAGGCCCCTGGAGCTATGGTTCAGGCACTCAGGGGTTGGGCCCCTGGAGCTATGGTTCGGGCGCTCAGGGGTTGGGCCCCTGGATCGGTTGCTGGGGCCCCCAGGGGTTAGGCACCTGGAGGTATTGTTCGGGAGCTCAGGGGATGGGCCCCTGGAGCTGGTGCTGGGGCCCCCAGGGGCTGGGACCCTGGAGCTGCTGTTGGATTCCCAGGGGTTAGGCCCCTGGAGCTATGGCTCGGGCGCTCAGGGGTTGGGCCCCTGGAGCTGGTGTTCGGGCCGTCAGGGGTTGGGCCCCTGGAGCTATGGTTCGGGCGCTCAGGGGTTGGGCCCCTGGAGCTGGGGACGAGTGCCCCAGGGGTTGGGCCCCTGGAGCTGGATTTGGGGCCCCCGGGGGTTAGGCCCCTGGAGCTATGGTTCTGGCGATCAGGGGTTGGGCCCCTGCAGCTGGTGTTCCGGCCCCCAGGGGTTGGGCCCCTGGAGCTGGTGTTTGGGCCCCAGGGGTTAGGCCCCTTGATCTACAGTTCAGGCTCTCAGGGGTTGGGCCCCTGGAGCTATGGTTCGGGCGCTCAGGCGTTGGGCCCCTGGAGCAGGTGTTGGGGCCCCCAGGGATTAGGCCCCTGGAGGTATTGTTCGGGCACTCAGGGGTTGGATCCCTGGAGCTTGTGTTGGAGCCCCAGGGGTTGGGCCCCTGGAGCTGGTGTTGGGGCCCCAGGGGTTAGGCCCCTGGAGCTATGGTTCGGGCGCTCAGGGGTTGGGCCCCTGGAGCTGGTGTTGTGGCCCCCAGTTGTTGGACACCTGGAGCTATGGTTCGGGCGCTCAGGGGTTGGGCCCCTGGACCTGCTGTTGGGGCCCCAAGGGGTTGGGCCCCTGGAGCTGGGGTTGGGGCCCTGGGGGTTAGGCCCCTGGAGCTGTGGTTCGGGCGCTCAGGGGTTAGGCCCCTGGAGCTGGTGTTCGGGCCCAAGGGGTTAGGCCATGGAGCTATAGTTCGGGCGCTCAGGGGTTGGGCCCCTGGAGCTGGGTCAGGTGCCTCAAGGGTTGGGTCCCTGGTGCTGGGGTTGGGGCCCCCGGGGGTTAGGCCCCTGGATCTATGGTTCGGGTGCTCAGGGGTTGGGCCCCTGGAGCTATGGTTCGGGCGCTCAGGGGTTGGGCCCCTGGAGCTGGTTTTGGGGCCCCTAGGGGTTAGGCCCCTGGAGCTATTGTTCGTGCGCTCAGGGGTTGGGCCCCTGGAGCTGGTGTTGGGGCCCCCAGGGGTTGGGCCCCTGGAGCTATGATTCGGGCGCTCAGAGGTTGGGCCCCTGAAGATGGTGTTGAGGCCCCCAGGGGTTGGGCTCCTGGGGCTGTGGTTGGGGCCCCCAGGGGTTAGGCCCCTGGAAAAAATGGTTAGGGCGCTCACGGGTTGGGCCCCTGGAACTTTGGTGGGGGCCCCCAGGGGATAGGCCCCTGCAGCTATGGTTCGGGCGCTCAGGGGTTGGGCCCCTGGAGCGGGTGTTGGGGCCCCCAGGGGTTAGGCACCTGGAGGTATTGTTCAGGCACTCAGGGGATGGGCCCCTGGAGATTGTGTTGGGCCCCGAGGGTTTAGTCCCCTGGAGGTATGGTTCGGACGCTCAGGGGTTGGGCTCCTGGAGCTGGTGTAGGGGCCCCCAGGGGCTGGGCCGCTGGAGCTGCTGTTGGGGTCCCAGGGGTTAGGCCCCTGGAGCTATGGTTCGGGCGCTCAGGGGTTGGGCCCCTGGAGCTGGTGTTGGGGCCGTCAGGGGTTGGGCCCCTGGAGCTATGGTTCGGGCGCTCAGGGGTTGGGCCCCTGGAGCTGGGGTCGAGGGCCCCAGGGTTTGGGCCCCTGGAGCTGGGGTTGGGGCCCCCGGGGGTTAGGCCCCTGAAGCTATGGTTCGGGCGCTCTGTGGTTGGACCTCTGGAGCTGGTGTTGGGGCTCCCAGGGGTTAGGCCCGTGGAGGTATTGTTTGGGCGCTCAGGGGTTGGGCCCCTGGAGCTCTTGTTGGGGCCCCCAGTGGTTGGGCCCCTGGAGCTGGTGTTGGTGACCCGGGGGGTTAGGCCCCTGGAGCTATGATTCGGGCGCTCAGGGGTTGGGACCCTGGAACTGGTGTTGGGGCCCCCAGGGGTTGGGCCCCTGGAGCTAATGTTGGGGCCCTAGGGGTTAGGCCCCTGGAGCTATGGTTCGGGCGCTCAGGGGTTGGTCCCCTGGAGCTTGTGTAGCGGCCCCCAGGGGTTGGGCCCCTGGAGCTGGTGTTGGAGCCATAGGGGTTTGACACCTTGAGCTAGGGTTCGGGCGCTCAGGGGTTCGGCCCCTGGAACTGGTGTTGGGGCCCCCAGGGGTTGGGCCCCTGGAGCTAGTGTTGGGGCCCCAGGGTTTAGGCCCCTGGAGCTATGGTTCAGGCACTCAGGGGTTGGGCCCCTGGAGCTATGGTTCGAGCGCTCAGGGTTTGGGCCCCTGGAGCTGGTGTTGGGGCCCCCAGGGGTTGGACTCCTGGGGCTGGGGTTGGGGCCCCCAGGGGTTAGGCCCCTGGAGCTATGGTTCGGGCGCTCAGGGGTTGGGCCCTTGGAACTTTGGTGTGGGCCCCCAGGGGATAGGCCCCTGCAGCTGTGGTTCAATCGCTCATGTGTTGGGCCCCTGGATCGGTTGCTTGGGCCCCCAGGGGTTAGGCACCTGGAGGTATTGTTCGGGCGCTCAGGGGATGGGCCCCTGGAGCTGGTGTTGGGTCCCCGAGGGGTTAGTCCCCTGGAGCTATGGTTCGGGCGCTCAGGTGTTGGGCCGCTGGAGCTGGTGCTGGGGCCCCCAGGGGTGGGACCCTGGAGCTGCTGTTGGATTCCCAGGGGTTAGGCCCCTGGAGCTATGGTTCGGGCTCTCAGGGGTTGGGCCCCTGGAGCTGGTGTTCGGGCCGTCAGGGGTTGGGCCCCTGGTGCTATGGTTCGGGCGCTCAGGGGTTCGGCCCCTGGAGCTGGGTACGAGTGCCCCAGGGGTTGGGCCCCTGGAGCTGGTGTTGGGGCCCCAGGGGTTAGGCCCCTTGATCTACAGTTCAGGCGCTCAGGGGTTGGGCCCCTGGAGCTATGGTTCGGGCGCTCAGGCGTTGGGCCCCTGGAGCAGGTGTTGGGGCCCCCAGGGATTAGGCCCCTGGATGTATTGTTCGGGCACTCAGGGGTTGGGCCCCTGGAGCTGGTGTTCGGGCTTCCAGCGGTTGGGCCCTTGGAGCTGGTGTTGGGGTCTCAGGGGTTAGGTCCCTGGAGCTATTTTTCGGGCGCTCAGGGGTTGGGCCCCTGGAGCTGCTGTTGGAGCCCCGAGGGGTTGTGCCACTGGAGCTATGGTTCGGGCGCTCTGGGGTTGTGCCCCTGGTGCTGGTATTGGGGCCCCCAGGTGTTGGGTTCCTGGAGCTGGTGTTGGGGCCCCCAGGGGTTGGGCCTCTGGAGCTAGGGTTGGTGCCCCCGGGGGTTAGGCCCCTGGAGCTATGGTTCGGGCGCTCAGGGGTTGGGCCCCTGGAGCTATGGTTCGGGCGCACAGGGGTTGGGTCACTGGAGCTATGGTTTGGGCGCCCTGGGGTTGGGCCCCTGGAGCTGGTATTGGGGCCCCCAGGGGTTGGGCCCGTGGAGCTGGGGTTGGGGTGCCCAGGGCCTAGGCCCCTGGAGCTATGGTCCGGGCGCTCAGGGCTTGGGCCTCTGGAGCTTGTGTTCGGGCCCCCAGTTGTTATCCCCCTGGAGGTATTGTTCGGGCGCTCAGGGTTGGGCCCCTGGAGCTGGTGTTGGGGCCCCCAGGGGTTATGCCCCTGAAGCTATGGGTTGGGCGCTCAGGGTTTGGGCCCCTGGATCTGGTGTTTGGGCCCCCAGGGGTTGGGCTCCTGGAGCTGGTGTTGGGGCCCCAGGGCTTAGGCCCCTGGAGCTATGGTTCGGGCGCTCACTGTTTGGGCCTCTGGTGCTGGGGTTTGGGGTCCGAAGGGGTTAGGCCCCTGGAGCTATGGTTCGAGCGCTCAGGGGTTGAACCCCTGGAGCTGGTGTTTTGGCCCCCAGGGGTTGGGCCCCTGCAGCTGGTGTTGGGGCCCCAGGGGTTTGGCCCCTGGAGCTATGGTTCTGGCGCTCAGGGGTTTGGCCCCTGGAGCTATGGTTCGGGCGCTCAAGGGTTGGGCCCCTGGAGCTGGGGTCGAGGACCGCAGGGGTTGGGCTCCTGGAGATGGGGTTGGGGGCCCCGGGGGTTAGGCCCCTGGAAATATGGTTCGGGCGCTCAGGGGTAGGGCCCCTGGAGCTGGTGTTGGGGCCCCAAGGGGTTGGGCCCCTGGAGCTGGTGTTGGGTCCCCGGGGGTTAGTCCCCTGGAGCTATGGTTCGGGCGCTCAGAGGTTGGACCCTTGGAGCTGGTGTTGGGGAGCCAAAGGTTTAGGCCCTTGAAGGTATGGTTAGGGCGCTCAGGGGTTGGGCCCCTGCAGCTGGTGTTGGGGCCCCCAGGTGTTGGGCCACTTTAGATGGTGTTGGAGCCCCCAGGGGTTGTTCCACTGGAGCTGGTGTTGGAGCTCCCAGGGCTGAGGCCCCTGGAGCTATGGTTCGGGCTCTCCTGGGTTGGGCCCTGGAGCTATGGTTCGGTCGCTCTGGTTTTGGGCCCCTGGAGCTGGTATTGTTGCCCCCAGGTGTTAGACTCATGGAGCTGGTGTTGGGGCCGCCACGGGTTGGGCCCCTGGAGCTGGGGTTGGGGCCCCCGGGGGTTAGGCCCCTGGAGCTATGGTTGGGCGCTCAGGGATTGGGCCCTTGGAGCTGGGGTGGGGGCTCCCAGGGGTTAGGCCCCTGGAGCTATGGTTCCGGTGCACAGGGTTGGGTCCCTGGAGCTGGTGTTGGGGCCCCCAGGGGTTGGGCCCCTGGAGCTGCTGTTGGGGCCCCCAGGGGTTGGGCCCCAGGAGCTGGTGTTGAGTCCCCCTAGGGGTTGTGCTCCTGGAGCTGGTGTTGTGGACCCTAGGGGTTGGGCCCCTGGAGCTGGGGTTGGGGCCCCCGGGGGTGAAGCCCCTTGAGGTATGGTTCGGGCGCTCAGAGGTTAAGCCCCTGGAGCTGGTGTTGGTGCCCCCAGTTGTTAGACCCCTGGAGGTATTGTTCGGACGCTCAGGGGTTGGGCCCCTGAAGCTGGTGTTTGTGCCCCCAGGGGTTAGTCCCCTGGAGCTGTGGTTCGGGCGCTCAGGGGTTGGGCCCCTGGAGCTCGTGTTGGGGCCCCCATGGGTTGGGCTCCTGGAGCTAGTGCTGGGTCCCCAGGGGTTAGGCCCCTAGAGCTGGTGTTGGGGCCCCAGGGGTTGGGCTCCTGTAGCTGGTGTTGGGGCCACCAGGGGTTGAGCCCCTGGAGCTGGGGTTCGGGCCACCGGGGGTTAGGCCCCTTGAGCTATGGTTCAGGCGCTCATTGGTTGGGCCCCTGGAGCTGGTGTTGGGGCCCCCAGGAGTTGGGCCCGTGGAGGTGGGGTTGGGGCCCCCGGGGGTTTGGCCCCTGGAGCTATGGTTCGGGTGCTCAGGCGTTTGGCCCCTGGAGCTGGTGTCGGGGCCCCCAGTGCTTGGGCCCCTTGAGCTGGGGTTGGGGCCCCCAGGTTTTAGGCCCCTGGAGCTATGGTTCGGGCGCTCAAGGGTTGGACCCCTGGAGCTGGTGTTGGGGCCCCCAGGGTTTGGGCCCCTGTAGCTGGTGTTGGGGCCCCAGGGGTTAGGCCCCTGGATCTATGGTTCGGGAGCTCATTGGTTGGGCCCCTGGAGATGGTGTTCGGGCCCCCAGGAGTTGGGCCCCTGGAGCTGGGGTTGAGGCCCCAGGGATTAGGCCCCTGGAGCTATGGTTCGGGCGCTCAGGGGTTGGGCCCCTGGAGCTATGGTTCGGGCTCTCAGGGGTTTGGCCCCTGGAGCTGGTGTTGGGGGACCCAGGGGTTGGGCCCTTGGAGCTGGGGTTGGAGACCCCAGGGCTTAGGCTCCTGGAGCAATGGTTCAGGCGCTCAGGGGTTGGGCCCGTTGAGCTCGTTTTGGGGACCCCAGTTGTTAGGCCCCTGGAGGTACTGTTCGGTGGCTCAGGGGTTGGGCCCCTGGAGCTGGTGTTGGGGCCTCCAGCGGTTGGGCCACTGGAGCTGGTGTTGGAGCCACCAGGGGTTGGGCCCCTGGAGCTGGTGTTGGAGAGCCCAGGGGTTGAGCCCCTGGACCTGGTGTTGGGGCCCCAAGGAGTTGGGCCCCTGGAGCTGGGGTTGGGGCCCCCAGCGGTTAGGCCCCTGGAGCTATGGTTCGGGCGCTCAGGGGTTGGAAACCTGCTGCAGGTGTTGGGGCCCCCAGGGGTTGGGCCCCTGGAGCTGGTGTTGGGGCCCCAGGGGTTAGGCCCTTGGAGCTCTAGTTCGAGCGCTCAGGGGTTGGACCCCTGGAGCTGGGGTCGAGGGCGCCAGGGGTTGGGCCCCTTGAGCTGGGGTTGGGGCCCCCGAGGGTTAGGCCCCTAGAGCTATGGTTTGGGCGCTCAGGGGTTCGGGCCCTTGAGCTGGTATTGTGGCCTCCAGGGGTTGGGCACCTGGAGCTGGGGTTGGGGCCTCTAGGGGTTAGGCCCCTTGAGCTATGGTTCGGGTGCTCAGGGGTTGGGCCCCTGGATTTGGTGTTGGGGCCCCCAGGGGTTGGGCGCCTGGAGCTGGTGTTGGGGCCCCAGCGGTTAGGCCCCTGGAGCTATGGTTCGGGCGCTCAGGGGTTGGGCCCCTATAGCTGCGGTTCGGGCCCCCAGGGGTTGGGCCCCTGGAGCTGGTGTTTGGGCCCCCGGGGTTTGGGCCCCTGGAGCTATGGTTCTGGCGGTGAGGGCTCGGGCCCCTGGAGCTGGAGTTGGGGCCCAGAGGGGTTGGTCCCCTGGAGGTGGGGTTGGGGTCCCCAGGGGTTAGGCCACTGGAGCTATAGTTCGGGCGCTCATGGGTTGTGCCCCTGGAGCTGGTGTTGGAGTACCCATGAGTTAGGCCCCTGGAGCTGGGGTTGGGGCCCCCAGGTGTTAGGCCCCTGGAGCTATGGTTTGGGCGCTCAGGGGTTGGGCCCCTAGAGCTATGGTTCGGGCGCTCAGTTGTTGGTCCCCTGCATCTGGTGTTGGGGCCCCCAGGGGTTGGGCCCCTGGAGCTGGGGTTGGGGCCCCCAGGGGTTAAGCCCCTGGAGCTATGGTTCTGGCGATCAGGGGTTGGGCCCTTGGAGCTGGGGTTTGGGCCCACAGGGGTTAGGCCCCTGGAGCTATGGATCGGGGGCTCAGGGGTTCGGCCCCTGGAGCTGGTGTTGGGGCCCCCAGTTTTTAGGCCACTGGAGGTATTTTTCGGGCGCTCAGGGGTTGGGCCCCTGGAGCTAGTGGTGGGGCCCCAGGGGTTAGGCCCCTGGAGCTATGGTTCGGGCGCTCAGGGGTTGGGCCCCTGGAACTGGAGTTGGGGCTCCCAGGGTTTGGGCCCCTGGAGCTATGGTTCGGGCGCTCTGGGGTTGGGCCTCTGCAGGTGGTGTTAGGGCCCCCAGGGTTTGGGCTCCCGGAGCAGGTGTTGGGGCCCCCAGGGGTTGGGCCCCTAGAGCTGGGGTTGGGGCCCCCAGGGGTTGGGCCCCTGGAGCTGGTGTTGTGGCCCCCAGGGTTTGGGCCCCAGGAGCTTTTGTTGGGGCCCCCAGGGGTTGGGCTCCTGGAGCTGGTGTTGTGGACCCTAGTGGTGGGCCCCTGGAGCTGAGGTTGGGGCCCCCGGGGGTGAGGCCCCTGGAGCTATGGTTCGGGCGCTCAGAGGTTGGGCTCCTGGAGCTGGTGTTGTGGACCCTAGGGGTTGGGCCCCTGGAGCTGGGGTTGGGGCCTCAGAGGTTAGGCCCCTGGAGCTATGGTTCGGGCGCTCAGAGGTTGGGCCCCTGGAGCTGCGGTTTGGGCCACCGGGGGTTAGGCCCCTGGAGCTATGTTTCGAGCGCTCAGGGTTTGGGCCCCTGGAACTGGGGTTGGGTCCCTGGAACTGGTTTTGGGACCCCCAGGGTTTGGGCCCCTGAAGCTATGGTTCGGGGGCTCTGGGGTTGGGCCTCTGGAGGTGGTGTTGGGGCCCCCAGGGTTTGGGCTCCCGGAGCTGGTGTTGGAGCCCCCAGGGGTTGGGCCCCTGGAGCTTGGGTTGGGGCCCCCGGGGGTTAGACCCCTGGAGCTATGGTTCGGGCGCTCAGGAGTTGGGCCCCTGGAGCTGATGTTGGGGCCCGAGTAGTTAGGCCCCTGGAGCTATGGTTCCGGCGCTCAGGGGTTGGGACCCTGGAGCTGGTGTTTGGGCCCCCAGTTGTTAGGCCCCTGGAGGTATTGTTCGGGCGCTCAGGGGTTGGGCCTCTGGAGCTGCTATTGGAGCCCCCAGGGTTTAGTCCCCTGAAGCAATGTTTCGGGCACTCAGGGGTTGGGCCCCTGGAGCTGCTGTTGGGGCCCCCAGGGGTTGACCCCCTGGATCTAGTCTTGATGCCCCAGGGGTTACGCCCTGGAGCTATGGTTCGGGCGTTCAGGGGTTGGTCCCCTGGAGCTGGTGTTGGGTCCCCCAGGGGTTCGGCCCCTGGAGCTGGTGTTGTGGCCCCCAGGGGTTGGGCTCCTGGAGATGGTGTTGTGGACCGTAGGGGTTGGACCCCTGGAGCTGGGGTTCGGCCCCCGGGATTGAGGCCCCTGGAGCTATGGTTCGGGCGCTCAGAGGTTGGGCCCCTGGAGCTGGTGTTGGGGCCTCAGAGGTTAGGCCCCTGGGGCTATGGTTTGGGCGCTCAGAGGTTGGGCCCCTGGAGCTAGTGTTGGGGCTCCTAGGGGTTGTGCCCCTGGAGCTGGTGTTGGGGCCCCCAGGGTTGGGCCCCTGGAGCTATGGTTCGGGCGCTCAGGGGTTGGGCCCCTGGAGGTATGGTTCGGGCGCTCAGGGGTTGAGCCCCTGGAGTTGGGGTCGAGGGCCCCAGGGGTTGGGCCCGTGGAGCGGGGGTTGGGGCCTCCGGGGGTTAGGCCACTGGAGCTGTGGTTCGGGCGCTCAGGGGTTGGGCCCTTGGAGCTGGTGTTGGAGTACACAGGGGTTAGGCCCCTGGAAATGGGGTTGGGGCCCCTAGCGGATAAGCCCCTGGACCTATGGTTCAGGAGCTCAGGGGTTGGGACCCTGGATCTGGTGTTGGGGCCCCCAGGGGTTGGGCCCTTGGAGCTGGGGTTGGGGCCCCCAGGGGTTAGGCCCCTGGAGCTATGGTTTGGGCGCTCAGGGATTGGGCCCCTGGAGCTATGGTTCGGGCGCTCAGGGGTTGGTCTCCTGCAGCTGGTGTTGGGGCCCCCAGGGGTTGGGACCCTGGAGCTGGGGTTGGGGCCCCCAGGGGTTAGGTCCCAGGAGCTATCGTTGGGCGATCAGGGGTTGGGCCCTTGGAGCTGGGGTGATGGCCCACAGGGGTTAGGCCCCTGGAGCTATGGTTCAGATGCTCAGGGGTTGGGCCCCTGGAGCTGGTGTTGGGGCCCCCAGGGGTTAGGCCCCTGGAGCGATAGTTCGGGCGCTCAGGGCTTGGGCCCCTGGAGCTGGTGTAGGGGCCTCAGGGGTTAGGCCCCTGGAGCTATGGTTCGGGCGCTCAGGAGTTGGGCCCCTGGAACTGGTGTTGGTGCCGCCAGGGTTTGGGCCCCTGGAGCTATGGTTCGGGCGCTCTGGGGTTGGGCCTCTGGAGGTGGTGTTGGGGCTCCCAGGGTTTGAGCTCCCGGAGCTGGTGTTGGGGCCCCCAGGGGTTGGGCCCCTGGAGCTGGGGTTGGGTCCCCGGGGGTTAGGCCCCTGGAGCTATGGTTCTTGCGCTCAGGGGTTTGGCCCCTGGAGCTGATGTTTGGGCCCCAGGGGTTAGGCCCCTGGAGCTATGGTTCGGGCGCTCAGGGGTTGGGCCCCTGGAGCTGGTGTTGGGGCCCCCAGGGGTTGGGCCCCTGGAGCTGGTGTTGGGGCTCCACGGGTTAGGCCCCTGGAGATATGGTTCGGGCGCTCAGGGGTTGGGCCCCTGTAGCTGGTGTTGGAGCCCCTAGGGGTTGGGCTCCTGGAGCTGGTGTTGGGTCCCCAAGGGGTTGGGCCCCTGGAGCTGGGATTTGGGCCCCCGGGGGTTAGGCCCCTGGAGCTATGGTTCGGGCGCTCAGGGGTTGGGCCCCTGGAGCTGGTGTTGGGGCCCTCAGGAGTTGGGCCCCTGGAGCTGGGGCTGGGGTCCCCGGGGGTTAGGCCCCTGGAGCTATGGTTCGGGCGCTCAGGGGTTGGGCCCCTGGAGCTGGTGTTGGGGCAACCAGGGCTTGGGCCCCTGGTGCTGAGGTTGGGGCCCCGAGGGGTTAGGCCCCTGAAGCAATGTTTCGGGCACTCAGGGGTTGGGCCCCTGGAGCTGGTGTTGGGGCCCCCAGGGGTTGACCCCCTGGATCTAGTCTTGATGCCCCAGGGGTTAGGCCCTGGAGCTATGGTTCTTGCGTTCAGGGGTTGGTCCCCTGGAGCTGGTGTTGGGGCCCCCAGGGGTTCGGCCCCTGGAGCTGGTGTTGTGGCCCCAGGGGTTGGGCTCCTGGAGATGGTGTTGTGGACCGTAGGGGTTGGACCCCTGGAGCTGGGGTTCGGCCCCCGGGATTGAGGCCCCTGGAGCTATGGTTCGGGCGCTCAGAGGTTGGGCCCCTGGAGCTGGTGTTGGGGCCTCAAAGGTTAGGCCCCTGGGGCTATGGTTTGGGCGCTCAGAGGTTGGGCCCCTGGAGCTAGTGTTGGGGCTCCTAGGGGTTGTGCCCCTGGAGCTGGTGTTGGGGCCCCCAGGGTTGGGCCCCTGGAGCTATGGTTCGGGCGCTCAGGGGTTGGGCCCCTTGAGGTATGGTTCGGGCGCTCAGGGGTTGAGCCCCTGGAGTTGGGGTCGAGGGCCCCAGGGGTTGGGCCCGTGGAGCGGGGGTTGGGGCCTCCGGGGGTTAGGCCACTGGAGCTGTGGTTCGGGCGCTCAGGGGTTGGGCCCTTGGAGCTGGTGTTGGAGTACACAGGGGTTAGGCCCCTGGAAATGGGGTTGGGGCCCCTAGGGGATAAGCCCCTGGACCTATGGTTCAGGAGCTCAGGGGTTGGTCTCCTGCAGCTGGTGTTGGGGCCCCCAGGGGTTGGGACCCTGGAGCTGGGGTTGGGGCCCCCAGGGGTTAGGTCCCAGGAGCTATCGTTGGGTGATCAGGGGTTGGGCCCTTGGAGCTGGGGTGGGGGCCCACAGGGGTTAGGCCCCTGGAGCTATGGTTCGGATGCTCAGGGGTTCGGCCCCTGGAGCTGGTGTTGGGGCCCCCTGTTGTTAAGCCCCTGGAGGTATTGTTCGGGCGCTCAGGGGTTGGGCCCCTGGAGCTGGTGTTGGGGCCCCCAGGGGTTAGGCCCCTGGAGCGATAGTTCGGGCGCTCAGGGCTTGGGCCCCTGCAGCTGGTGTTGGGGCCTCAGGGGTTAGGCCCCTGGAGCTATGGTTCGGGCGCTCAGGAGTTGGGCCCCTGGAACTGGTGTTGGTGCCGCCAGGGTTTGGGCCCCTGGAGCTATGGTTCGGGCGCTCTGGGGTTGGGCCTCTGGAGGTGGTGTTGGGGCTCCCAGGGTTTGGGCTCCCGGAGCTGGTGTTGGGGCCCCCACGGGTTGGGCCCCTGGAGCTGGTGTTGGGTCCCCGGGGGTTAGGCCCCTGGAGCTATGGTTCTTGCGCTCAGGGGTTTGGCCCCTGGAGCTGATGTTTGGGCCCCAGGGGTTAGGCCCCTGGAGCTATGGTTCGGGCGCTCAGGGGTTGGGCCCCTGGAGCTGGTGTTGGGGCCCCCAGGGGTTGGGCCCCTGGAGCTGGTGTTGGGGCTCCACGGGTTAGGCCCCTGGAGATATGGTTCGGGCGCTCAGGGGTTGGGCCCCTGTAGCTGGTGTTGGAGCCCCTAGGAGTTGGGCTCCTGGAGCTGGTGTTGGGTCCCCAAGGGGTTGGGCCATTGGAGCTGGGATTTGGGCCCCCGGGGGTTAGGCCCCTGGAGCTATGGTTCGGGCGCTCAGGGGTTGGGCCCCTGGAGCTGGTGTTGGGGCCCTCAGGAGTTGGGCCCCTGGAGCTGGGGCTGGGGTCCCCGGGGGTTAGGCCCCTGGAGCTATGGTTCGGGCGCTCAGGGGTTGGGCCCCTGGAGCTGGTGTTGGGGCCCCCAGGGCTTGGGCCCCTGGTGCTGAGGTTGGGGCCCCGAGGGGTTACCCCCCTGGAGCTATGGTTCGGGAGCTCAGGGGTTGGACCCCTGGAGCTGGTGTTGGGGCCCCCAGGGGTTGGGAGCCTGGAGCTGGTGTTGGGGCCCCAGGGGTTAGGCTCCTGGAGCTATGGTTCGGGCGCTCAAGGGATTGGCCCCTGGAGCTATGGTTCGGGCGCTCAGGGGTTGGGCCCCTGGAGCTGGTGTTGGGGCCCCCAGGGGTTGGGCCCCTGGACCTGGTGTTGGGGCCCCAGGGGTTAGGCCACTGGAACTGGTGTTGGGGCCCCCAGGGTTTGGGCCCCTGGAGATGTGGTTGGGGCCCCGAGGCTTTGGGCCCCTGGAGTTATGGTTCGGGCGCTCAGGGGTTGGGCCCCTGGAGCTGGTGTTGGGGCCCCAGGGGTTAGGCCCCAGGAGCTATTTTTGGGGCGCTCAGGGGTTGGGCCCCTGGAGCTGGTGTTGGGGCCCCCAGGGGTTGGGCCCCTGGAGCGGGTGTTGGGGACCCAGGGGTTAGGCCCCTGGAGCTATGGTTCGGTCGATCAGGGGTTGAGCCCCTGGAGCTGGTGTTGGTTACCCCAGGGGCTGAGCCCCTGGAGCTATGGTTCGGTCGCTCTGTGGTTGGTCCCCTGGAGCTGTTGTTGGGGCCCCCAGGGGTTGGGCCCCTGGAGCTGGTGTTGGGGCCCCAGGGGTTAGGCCCCTGGAGCTATGGTTCGGGCGCTCAGGGGTTGGTCCCCTGGAGCTGGGGTCGAGGGCCTCAGGGGTTGGGCTCCTGGAGATGGGTTTGGGGCCACCGGGGGTTAGGTCGCTGGAGCTATGGTTCGGGCGCTCAGGGGTTGGGCCCCTGGAGCTGGTGTTGGGGCCCCCAGGGGTTGGGCCCCTGGACCTGGTGTTGGGGCCCCAGGGGTTAGGCTACTGGACCTGGTGTTGGGGCCCCCAGGGTTTGGGCCCCTGGAGATGTGGTTGCGGCCCCGAGGGGTTGGGCCCCTGGAGCTATGGCTCGGGCGCTCAGGGGTTGGGCCCCTGGAGCTGGTGTTGGGGCCCCAGGGGTTAGGCCCCAGGAGCTATTTTTGGGGCGCTCAGGGGTTGGGCCCCTGGAGCTGTTATTGGGGCCCCCAGGGGTTGGGCCCCTGGAGCGGGTGTTGGGGACCCAGGGGTTAGGCCCCTGGAGCTATGGTTCGGGCGATCAGGGGTTGAGCCCCTGGAGCTGGTGTTGGTTCCCCCAGGGGTTGAGCCCCTGGAGCTATGGTTCGGTTGCTCTGGGGTTGGTCCCCTGGAGCTGGTGTTGGGGACCCCAGGGGTTAGGCTCCTGGAGCTGGTGTTGCGTCCCCCAGGGGTTGGGACCCTGGAGCTGGGGATGGGGCCCCCGGGGATTAGGCCCCTGGGGCTATGGTTCGGGCGCTCATGGTTTGGACCCCTGGAATTGGTGTTTGGGCCCACAGGGGTTGGGCCATGTAGCTGGGGTTGGAGCCCCCAGAGGTTAGGCCCCTGGAGCTATGGTTCGGGCGCTCAGGGATTCGGCCCCTGGAGCTATGGTTCGTGCGCTCAGGGGTTGGGCCGCTGGAGCTGGGGCCAGGGCCCCAGGGGTTTGGCCCCTGGTGCTGGTGTTGGGGGTCCCAGGGGATGGGCCCCTGGAGCTGGGGTTTCGGCCCCTAGGGGTTAGGCCCCTGGAGCTATGGTTCGGGCGCTCAGGGGTTGGGCCCCTGGAGCTGGTGTTGGGGCCCCGAGGGGTTGGGTCCCTGGAGCTGGTGTTTAGGCCCCAGGGGTTAGGCCCCTGGAACTATGGTTCGGGCGCTCAGGGGTTTAGCCGCTAGAGGTTGGATTGGGGCCCCCAGGGGTTAGGCCCCTGGAGCTATGGTTCGGGCCCTCAGGGGTTGGGCCCCTGGAGCTGGTGTTGGGGCCCCCAGTTGTTAGGCCCCTGGAGGTATTGTTCGGGGGCTCAGGGATTGGGCCCCTGGAGCTGGTGTTGGGGCCCCCAGGGGTTAGGCCCCTAGAGCTATGGTTCGGGCGGTCAGGGGTTGGGGCCCTGGAGCTGGTGTTCGGGCTTCGAGGGGTTGGGCTCTGCAGCTGGTGTTGGGGCCTCAGGGGTTAGGCACCTGGAGCTATTGTTCGGGCGCTCAGGGGTTGGGCCCCTGGAGCTCGTGTTGGGGCCCCCAGGGGTTGGGCCCCTGGAGCTATGGTTCGGGCGCTCTGGGGTTGGGCCCCTGGTGCTGGTGTTGGGGCCCCCAGGGGTTGGGCTCCTGGAGCTGGTGTTGGGGACCCCAGGGGTTGGGCCTCTGGAGCTGGAGTTGGGGCTCCAGGAGTTAGGCCCCTGGAGCTGGGGTTGGGGCCCCCGTGGGTTGGGCTCCTGGAGCTGGTGTTGTGGACCGTAGCGGTTGGGCCCCTGGAGCTGGGGTTGGGGCCCCCGGGGGTGAGGCCCCTGGAGTTATGGTTCGGGCGCTCAGGGGTTGGGCCCATGGAGCTGGGGCAGGGGCCCCCAGGGTTTAGGCCCCTGGAGCTATGGTTCGGGCCCTCAGGGGTTGGGCCCCTGGAGCTGGTGTTGGGGCCCCCAGTTGTTAGGCCCCTGGAGCTATGGTTCGGGAGCTCAGAGGTTGGGCCCCTGGAGCTGGGGTCGAGGGCTCCAGGGATTCAGCCCCTGGAGCTGGGGTTGGGGCCCCCGGGGGTTAGGACCCTGGAGCTGGGGTTGGGCCCCCCAGGGTTAGGCCCCTGAAGCTATGGTTCGGGCGCTCAGGGGTTGCGCCCCGTGGAGCTGGTGTTTGGGCCCCCAGGGCTTGGGCTCTTGGAGCTGGTGTTGGGGCCCCCAATGGTTGGGCCCCTGGAGCTGGGGTTGGGGCCCCCAGGGGTTAGGCCTCTGGAGCTATGGTTCGGGCGCTCAGGGTTTGGGCCCCTGGAGCTGGTGGTGGGGTCCCCAGGGGTTGGGCCCCTGGAGCTGGCGTTCGGGCCCCTAAGGGTTAGGCCTCTGGAGCTATGGTTCGGTCACTCAGGGGTTGGGCCCCTGTAGCTGGTGTTGGGGCCCCCAGGGGTTGGGCCCCTGGAGCTGGTGTTGGGGCCCCAGGGGTTAGGCCCCTGGAGCTATGGTTCAGGTGCTCAGGGGTTGGGCCCCTGGAGCTATGGTTCGGGCGCTCAGGGGTTGGGCCCCTGGAGCTAGTGTTGGGTCCCCCAGGGGCTGGGCTCCTGGGTCTGGGGTTGGGGCCCCCAGGGGTTAGGCCCCTGGAGCTATGGTTCGGGAGCTCAGGGTTGGGCCCTTGGAGCTGGGGTGGGGGCCCCCAGTGGTTAGGTCCCTGCAGCTATGTTTCGGGCGCTCAGGGGTTGGGCCCCTGGAGCTCATTTTGGGGCCCCTAGGGGCTGGGCCCCCGGAGCTGGTGTTGTTGCCCCAGGCGTTAGGCCCCTGGAGCTATGGTTCGGGCGCTCAGTTTTTCGGCCCCTGGAGCTACGATTCGGGCGCTCAGGGGTACGACCCTTGGAGCTGGTGTTGGGGCCCCCAGGGGTTAGGCCGCTGGAGGTATTGTTCGGGCGCTCAGGTGTTGGGCCCCTGGAGCTGGTGTTGGGGCCCCCAGGGGTTGGGCTCCTGGAATTATTGTTCGGGCACTCAAGGGTTGGGCCCTTTGAGGTGGTGTTGGGACCCACAGGGGTTCATCCCCTGGAGCTATGGTTCGGGCGCTCAGGGATTGGGCCCCTGGAGCTGGTGTTGGGGCCCCCAGGGGTTGGGCCCCTCTAGTTGGGATTGGGGCTCCCAGGGGTTAGGCCCCTGGAGGTATGGTTCAGGCGCTCAGGGGTTGAGCCCCTGGAGCTGGTGTTGGGGCCCCCAGCGGTTGGGGCCCTGGAGCTGGTGTTCGGGCCCCACGGGTTAGGCCCCTGGAGCCATGGTTCGGGCGCTCAGGTTTTTGGCCCTTGGAGCTGGGGTGGGGGCTCCCAGTGGTTAGGACCCTGTAGCTATGGTTCGAGCGCTCAGGCCTTCGGCCCTTGGAGCTGGTGTTTTGGCCCTCAGGGGTTAGGCCCCTGGAGGTATTGTTCGGGCGCTCAGGGGTTGGACCCATGGAGCTGGTTTTGGGGCCCCCAGGGGTTGGGCCCCTGGAGCTGGGGTTGGGGCCCCCAGGGGTTAGGCCCCTGGAGCTATGGTTCGGTCGCTCAGGGGTTGGGCCCCTGGAGCTGGTTTTGGGGACCCCAGGGGTTGGGCCCCTGGAGCTGGTGTTGGGGCCTCAGGGGTTAGGCCCCTGGAGCTATGGTTCGGGCTCTTAGGTTTTGAGTCCTTGGAGCTGGGGTGGGGGCCCCCAGGGGTAAGGCCTCTGGAGGTGTTGTTCGGGCGCTCAGGGGTTGGACCCCTGGAGCTGGTGTTTTGGCCCCCAGCGGTTAGGCCCCTGGAGCTATGGTTCGGGCGCTCAGGGGTTGGACCCCTGGACCTGGTGCTGGGGACCCCAGGGGTTGGGCCCCTGGAGGTGGGGTTTGGGCCCCCGGGGGTTATACCCCTGGAGCTATGGTTCGGGCGGTCTGGGGTTGGGCCCCTGGAGCTGGTGTTGGGGCCCCCAGGGGTTGGGCCCCTGGAGGTGGTGTTGGGCCCCCGGGGGTTTGGCCCCTGG
Source organism: Gopherus flavomarginatus (assembly GCF_025201925.1). Classification (NCBI taxonomy): domain Eukaryota; kingdom Metazoa; phylum Chordata; order Testudines; family Testudinidae; genus Gopherus; species Gopherus flavomarginatus. The sequence goes on along the minus strand of NC_066622.1, from coordinate 55,834,484 downwards.
AGCTATGGTTCGAGCGCTCAGGGGTTCGGCCCCTGGAGCTGGTGTTGGGGCCCCAGGGGTTGGGCCCCTGGAGCTATGGTTCGGGCGCTCTGGGGTTGGGCCCCTGGAGCTGTTGTTGGGGCCGCCAGGGGTTGGGCCCCTAGAGCTGGGGTTGGGGCTCCTAGGGGTTAGGCCCCTGGAGCTATGGTTCGGGCGCTCAGGGGTTGGGCTTCTGGAGCTGGTGTTGGGGCCCCTGGGGTTAAGCCCCTGGAGTTATGGTTCGGGCGCTCAGGTGTTGGGCCCCTGGAGCTGGTGTTGGGGCCCCCAGGGGTTGGGACCCTGGAACTGGTTTTTCGGCCCCCGGGGGTTAGGCACTTGGAGCTATGGTTCTGGCGCTCAGGGTTTGGACCCCTCGAGATGGAGTTGGGGATCCCAGGGGTTGGGCCCTTGGAGGTATGGTTCGGGCGCTCTGGTGTTGGGTCACTGGAGCTGGTGTTGGGGCCCCCAGGGGTTGGGCCCCTGGAGCTGGGGTTGGGGCCCATGGGTGTTAGGCCCCTGGAGCTATGGTTCGGGCGCTCAGGGGTTGGGTCCCTGTAGCTGGTGTTGTGGCCCCAGGGGTTAGGACCATAGAGCTATGGTTCGGGCGCTCAGGGGTTGGACCCCTGGAGCTATAGTTTGGGTGCTCAAGGGTTGGGCCTCTGGAGCTGGTGTTGGGGCCCCCAGGGGTTGGGCCCCTGGAGCTATGGTTCGGGTCCTCAAGGGTTGGGCCCCTGGAGCTGGTGTTGGGGCCCCCAGGGGTTAGGTCCCTGGAGGTATTGTCCGGGCGCTCAGGGGTTCGGCCGTTGGGGCCGGTGATGGGGCCCACAGGGGTTGGTACCCTGGAGCTATAGTTCGGGCGCTCTGGGGTTGGGCCGCTGCAGCTGGTGTTGGGGCCCCCAAGGGTTCGGATTCTGGAGCTGGTGTTGGGGCCCCCAGGGGTTGGGCCCCTGGGGCTGGTTTTGGGGTCCCCGGGGCTTAGGTCCCTGGAGCTATGGTTCGGGCGCTCAGGGGTTGGGCCCCTGGAGCTTGTGTTGGGGCACCCAGTGTTTGGGCCCCTTGAGCTGGGGTTGGGGCCCCAAGGGGTTAGGCCCCTGGAGCTATGGTTCGGGCGCTCAGGGGTTGGGTCCCTGTAGCTGGTGTTGTGGCCCCAGGGGTTAGGCCCATAGAGCTATGGTTCGGGCGCTCAGGGGTTGGGCCCCTGGAGCTATAGTTCGGGCGCTCAAGGGTTGGGCCCCTGGAGCTGGTGTTGGGGCCCTCAGGGGTTGGGCCCCTGGAGCTATGGTTCGGGTCCTCAAGGGTTGGGCCCCTGGAGCTGGTGTTGGGGCCCCCAGGGGTTAGGTCCCTGGAGGTATTGTCCGGGCGCTCAGGGGTTCGGCCGTTGGGGCTGGTGATGGGGCCCACAGGGGTTGGTCCCTTGGAGCGATAGTTCGGGCGCTCTGGGGTTGGGCCCCTGCAGCTGGTGTTGGGGCCCCCAAGGGTTCGGATTCTGGAGCTGGTGTTGGGGCCCCCAGGGGTTGGGCCCCTGGAGCTGGTTTAGGGGTCCCCGGGGGTTAGGTCCCTGGAGCTATGGTTCGGGCGCTCAGGGGTTGGGCCCCTGGAGCTTCTGTTGGGGCCCCCAGTGGTTGGGCCCCTTGAGCTGGGGTTGGGGCCCCTAGGGGTTGGGGCCCCTAGGGGTTAGGCCCCTGGAGCTATGGTTCGGGCGCTCAGGGGTTGGGCCCCTGGAGCTAGTGTTGGGGCCCCCAGGGGTTGGGCCCCTGAAGCTGGTGTTGGGGCCCCAGGGGTTAGGCCCCTGGACTTATGGTTCGGGCGCTCAGGGGTTGGGCCCCTGGAGCTGGGGTTGCGGCCCCTAGGGGTTAGGTACCTGGAGCTATGGCTCGGGGTCTCAGGGTTTTGGCACCTGGAGCTGCCCTTGGGGGCCCCAGGGGTTGGGCCTCTGGAGCTGGTGTTGGGGCCCCAGGGGTTAGACCCCTGAAGCTATGATTCGGGCGCTCAGGTTTTGGGCCCTTGGAGCTGGGGTGGGGTCCCCCAGGGATAAGGCCTCTGTAGCTATGGTTCGAGCGCTCAGGGGTTTGGCCCCTGGAGCTGGTGTTGGGGCCCCCGGGGGTTAGGCCCCTGGAGCTATGGTTCGGGCGCTCAGGGGTTGGGCCCTTGGAGCTGGGGTGGGGGCCCTCAGGGGTTAGGGCCCTGGAGCTATGGTTCAGGCGCTCAGGGGTTTGGCCCCAGGAGTTGGTATTGGGGCCCCCAGGGGTTATGCCCCTGGAACTGGTGTTGGGGCCCCCGGGGTTTAGGCCCCTGGAGCTATGGTTCGGGCGCTCAGAGGTCGGGCCCCTAGAGCTGGTGTTGGGGCCCCCAGAGGTTAGGTCCCTGGAGGTATTGTTCGGGCGCTCAGGGGTTGGGCCCTTGCAGCTGGTGTTGGCGCCCACATGGGTTAAGCCCCTAAGCTATGGTTCGGGCGCTCAGGAGTTGGGCCCCTGGAGCTGGTGTTTGGGGCCCCCAGGGTATGGGCCCCTGGAGCTGGTGTTGGGGTCCCAGGAGTTAGGCCCCTGGAGCTATGGTTCGAGCGCTCAGGGGTTGGGCCCCTGGAGCTGGTGTTGGGGTCCCCAGGGTTTGGGCCCCTGGAGCTGGTTTTGGGTTCCCCAGGGGTTCGGCCCCTGGAGCTATGGTTCGGGCGCTCAGGGATTGGGCCCCTGGAGCTGGTATTGGGGCCCCCAGAGGTTGGGCTCCTTGAACTGGGGTTGGGGCCCCTAGGGGTTAGGCCCCTGGAGGTATGGTTCGGGCACTCAGTTGTTGGGTCCCTGGAGCTAGTGTTGGGGCCCCAGGGGTTGGGCCCCTGGAGCTATGGTTCGGACGCTCAGGGGTTGGGCCCCTGGAGCTGGGGTCGAGGGCCCCAGGGTTTGGACGCCTGGAGCTGGGGTTGGGACCCCCTGGGGTTAGGCCCCTGGAGCTATGGTTCGGGCGCTCACGGGTTGTTCCCCTGGAGCTGCTGTTGGGGCCCCCAGGGGTTGGTCCCCTGGAGCTGGGGTTGCTGCCCCTAGGGCTTAGGTCCCTGGAGCTATGGTTCGGGCTCTCAGGGGTTGGGCCGCTGGAGCTGCTATTGGGGCCCCCAGGGGTTGGGCCCCTGGAGCTCGTGTTGGGGCCCCAGGGGTAAGGCTCCAGGAGCTATGGTTCGGGCGGTCAGGTTTTGGGCCCTTGGAGCTGGGGTGGGGGCCCCCAGGGATTAGGCCTCTGTAGCTATGTTTCGAGCGCTCAGGGGTTGGGCCCCTGGAGCTGGTGTTGGGGCCCCGAGGGGTTAGGCCCCTGGAGGTATTGTTCGGGCGCTCAGGGGTTGGGCCTCTGGAGCTGGTGTTGGGGCCGCCAGGGGTTAGGCCCCTGGAGCTATGGTTCGGGTGCTCAGTGGTTGGACCCCTGGAGCTGGTGTTGGGGCCCCCAGGGGTTTTGCCCCTGGACCTGGGGTTGGGGCCCCCAGGGGTTATTCCCCTGGAGCTGGCGTTCTGGCCCCTAGTGGTTAGGCCCCTTTAGCTCTGGTTCGGGCGCTCAGGGGTTGGGCCCCTGGAGCTGGTGTTGGGGCCCCCAAGGGTTGGGCCCCTGGAGCTATGGTTCGGGCGCTCTGGTGTTGGGCCTCTGGAGCTGTGGTTTTGGCCCTAAGGGGTTGCGCCCTTGGAGCTGGGTTTGGGGCCCCGGGGGTTAGGCCCCTGGAGCTATGGTTCGGGCGCTCAGGGGTTGGCCCCTGGAGCTGGTTTTCGGGCCCCAAGGGTTAGGCCCCGAAGCTATGGTTCGGGCGCTCAGGGGTTGGGCCCCTGGATCTGGGGACGAGTTCCCCAGGGGTTGGGCCCCTGGAGCTGGGGTTGCGGCCCCTAGGGGTTAGGTACCTGGAGCTATGGCTTGGGGTCTCAGGGGTTTGGCACCTGGAGCTGCTTTTGGGGCCCCCAGGGGTTGGGCCTCTGGAGCTGGTGTTTGGGCCCCAGGGGTTAGGCCCCTGAAGCTATGGTTCGGGCGCTCAGGTTTTGGGCCCTTGGACCTGAGGTGGGGTCCCCCACGGATAAGGCCTCTGTAGCTATGGTTCGAGTGCTAAGGGGTTGGGCCCCTGGAGCTGTTGTTGGGGCACCCGGGGGTTAGGCCCCTGGAGCTATGGTTCGGGCGCTCAGGGGTCGGGCCTCTGGAGCTAGTTTTGGGGCACCGAGGGGTTGGGCCCGTGGAGCTATGGTTCGGGCACTCTGGTGTTGGGCCCCTGGAGCTAGTGTTGGGGCCCCTAGGGGTTGGGCACCAGGAGCTGGGGTTGAGGCCCCCGGGGGTTAGGCACTTGGAGCTATGGTTCTGGCGCTCAGGGTTTGGACCCCTCGAGATGGAGTTGGGGATCCCAGGGGTTGGGCCCTTGGAGGTATGGTTCGGGCGCTCTGGTGTTGGGTCACTGGAGCTGGTGTTGGGGCCCCCAGGGGTTGGGCCCCTGGAGCTGGGGTTGGGGCCCATGGGTGTTAGGCCCCTGGAGCTATGGTTCGGGCGCTCAGGGGTTGGGTCCCTGTAGCTGGTGTTGTGGCCCCAGGGGTTAGGCCCATAGAGCTATGGTTCGGGCGCTCAGGGGTTGGACCCCTGGAGCTATGGTTCGGGTCCTCAAGGGTTGGGCCCCTGGAGCTGGTGTTGGGGCCCCCAGGGGTTAGGTCCCTGGAGGTATTGTCCGGGCGCTCAGGGGTTCGGCCGTTGGGGCCGGTGATGGGGCCCACAGGGGTTGGTACCCTGGAGCTATAGTTCGGGCGCTCTGGGGTTGGGCCGCTGCAGCTGGTGTTGGGGCCCCCAAGGGTTCGGATTCTGGAGCTGGTGTTGGGGCCCCCAGGGGTTGGGCCCCTGGGGCTGGTTTTGGGGTCCCTGGGGCTTAGGTCCCTGGAGCTATGGTTCGGGCGCTCAGTGGTTGGGCCCCTGGAGCTTGTGTTGGGGCACCCAGTGGTTGGGCCCCTTGAGCTGGGGTTGGGGCCCCAAGGGGTTAGGCCCCTGGAGCTATGGTTCGGGCGCTCAGGGGTTGGGTCCCTGTAGCTGGTGTTGTGGCCCCAGGGGTTAGGCCCATAGAGCTATGGTTCGGGCGCTCAGGGGTTGGGCCCCTGGAGCTATAGTTCGGGTGCTCAAGGGTTGGGCCCCTGGAGCTGGTGTTGGGGCCCTCAGGGGTTGGGCCCCTGGAGCTATGGTTCGGGTCCTCAAGGGTTGGGCCCCTGGAGCTGGTGTTGGGGCCCCCAGGGGTTAGGTCCCTGGAGGTATTGTCCGGGCGCTCAGGGGTTCTGCCGTTGGGGCTGGTGATGGGGCCCACAGGGGTTGGTCCCTTGGAGCGATAGTTCGGGCGCTCTGGGGTTGGGCCCCTGCAGCTGGTGTTGGGGCCCCCAAGGGTTCGGATTCTGGAGCTGGTGTTGGGGCCCCCAGGGGTTGGGCCCCTGGAGCTGGTTTTGGGGTCCCCGGGGCTTAGGTCCCTGGAGCTATGGTTCGGGCGCTCAGGGGTTGGGCCCCTGGAGCTAGTGTTGGGGCCCCCAGGGGTTGGGCCCCTGAAGCTGGTGTTGGGGCCCCAGGGGTTAGGCCCCTGGACTTATGGTTCGGGCGCTCAGGGGTTGGGCCCCTGGAGCTGGGGTTGCGGCCCCTAGGGGTTAGGTACCTGGAGCTATGGCTCGGGGTCTCAGGGTTTTGGCACCTGGAGCTGCCCTTGGGGGCCCCAGGGGTTGGGCCTCTGGAGCTGGTGTTGGGGCCCCCGGGGGTTAGGCCCCTGGAGCTATGGTTCGGGCGCTCAGGGGTTGGGCCCTTGGAGCTGGGGTGGGGGCCCTCAGGGGTTAGGGCCCTGGAGCTATGGTTCAGGCGCTCAGGGGTTTGGCCCCAGGAGTTGGTATTGGGGCCCCCAGGGGTTATGCCCCTGGAACTGGTGTTGCGGCCCCCGGGGGTTAGGCCCCTGGAGCTATGGTTCGGGCGCTCAGAGGTCGGGCCCCTAGAGCTGGTGTTGGGGCCCCCAGAGGTTAGGTCCCTGGAGGTATTGTTCGGGCGCTCAGGGGTTGGGCCCTTGCAGCTGGTGTTGGCGCCCACATGGGTTAAGCCCCTGAGCTATGGTTCGGGCGCTCAGGAGTTGGGCCCCTGGAGCTGGTGTTTGGGGCCCCCAGGGTATGGGCCCCTGGAGCTGGTGTTGGGGTCCCAGGAGTTAGGCCCCTGGAGCTATGGTTCGGGCGCTCAGGGGTTGGGCCCCTGGAGCTGGTGTTGGGGTCCCCAGGGTTTGGGCCCCTGGAGCTGGTATTGGGGCCCCCAGAGGTTGGGCTCCTTGAACTGGGGTTGGGGCCCCTAGGGGTTAGGCCCCTGGAGGTATGGTTCGGGCACTCAGTTGTTGGGTCCCTGGAGCTAGTGTTGGGGCCCCAGGGGTTGGGCCCCTGGAGCTATGGTTCGGACGCTCAGGGATTGGGCCCCTGGAGCTGGGGTCGAGGGCCCCAGGGTTTGGACGCCTGGAGCTGGGGCTGGGACCCCCTGGGGTTAGGCCCCTGGAGCTATGGTTCGGGCGCTCACGGGTTGTTCCCCTGGAGCTGCTGTTGGGGCCCCCAGGGGTTGGTCCGCTGGAGCTGGGGTTGCTGCCCCTAGGGCTTAGGTCCCTGGAGCTATGGTTCGGGCTCTCAGGGGTTGGGCCGCTGGAGCTGCTATTGGGGCCCCCAGGGGTTGGGCCCCTGGAGCTCGTGTTGGGGCCCCAGGGGTTAGGCTCCTGGAGCTATGGTTCGGGCGGTCAGGTTTTGGGCCCTTGGAGCTGGGGTGGGGGCCCCCAGGGATTAGGCCTCTGTAGCTATGTTTCGAGCGCTCAGGGGTTGGGCCCCTGGAGCTGGTGTTGGGGCCCCGAGGGGTTAGGCCCCTGGAGGTATTGTTCGGGCGCTCAGGGGTTGGGCCTCTGGAGCTGGTGTTGGGGCCGCCAGGGGTTAGGCTTCTGGAGCTATGGTTCGGGTGCTCAGTGGTTGGACCCCTGGAGCTGGTGTTGGGGCCCCCAGGGGTTTTGCCCCTGGACCTGGGGTTGGGGCCCCCAGGGGTTATTCCCCTGGAGCTGGCGTTCTGGCCCCTAGTGGTTAGGCCCCTTTAGCTCTGGTTCGGGCGCTCAGGGGTTGGGCCCCTGGAGCTGGTGTTGGGGCCCCCAAGGGTTGGGCCCCTGGAGCTATGGTTCGGGCGCTCTGGTGTTGGGCCTCTGGAGCTGTGGTTTTGGCCCTAAGGGGTTGCGCCCCTGGAGCTGGGTTTGGGGCCCCGGGGGTTAGGCCCCTGGAGCTATGGTTCGGGCGCTCAGGGGTTGGCCCCTGGAGCTGGTTTTCGGGCCCCAAGGGTTAGGCCCCGAAGCTATGGTTCGGGCGCTCAGGGGTTGGGCCCCTGGATCTGGGGACGAGTTCCCCAGGGGTTGGGCCCCTGGAGCTGGGGTTGCGGCCCCTAGGGGTTAGGTACCTGGAGCTATGGCTTGGGGTCTCAGGGGTTTGGCACCTGGAGCTGCTTTTGGGGCCCCCAGGGGTTGGGCCTCTGGAGCTGGTGTTTGGGCCCCAGGGGTTAGGCCCCTGAAGCTATGGTTCGGGCGCTCAGGTTTTGGGCCCTTGGACCTGAGGTGGGGTCCCCCACGGATAAGGCCTCTGTAGCTATGGTTCGAGTGCTAAGGGGTTGGGCCCCTGGAGCTGTTGTTGGGGCACCCGGGGGTTAGGCCCCTGGAGCTATGGTTCGGGCGCTCAGGGGTCGGGCCTCTGGAGCTAGTTTTGGGGCACCGAGGGGTTGGGCCCGTGGAGCTATGGTTCGGGCACTCTGGTGTTGGGCCCCTGGAGCTAGTGTTGGGGCCCCTAGGGGTTGGGCACCAGGAGCTGGGGTTGAGGCCCCCGGGGGTTAGGCACTTGGAGCTATGGTTCTGGCGCTCAGGGTTTGGACCCCTCGAGATGGAGTTGGGGATCCCAGGGGTTGGGCCCTTGGAGGTATGGTTCGGGCGCTCTGGTGTTGGGTCACTGGAGCTGGTGTTGGGGCCCCCAGGGGTTGGGCCCCTGGAGCTGGGGTTGGGGCCCATGGGTGTTAGGCCCCTGGAGCTATGGTTCGGGCGCTCAGGGGTTGGGTCCCTGTAGCTGGTGTTGTGGCCCCAGGGGTTAGGCCCATAGAGCTATGGTTCGGGCGCTCAGGGGTTGGACCCCTGGAGCTATGGTTCGGGTCCTCAAGGGTTGGGCCCCTGGAGCTGGTGTTGGGGCCCCCAGGGGTTAGGTCCCTGGAGGTATTGTCCGGGCGCTCAGGGGTTCGGCCGTTGGGGCCGGTGATGGGGCCCACAGGGGTTGGTACCCTGGAGCTATAGTTCGGGCGCTCTGGGGTTGGGCCGCTGCAGCTGGTGTTGGGGCCCCCAAGGGTTCGGATTCTGGAGCTGGTGTTGGGGCCCCCAGGGGTTGGGCCCCTGGGGCTGGTTTTTGGGTCCCTGGGGCTTAGGTCCCTGGAGCTATGGTTCGGGCGCTCAGTGGTTGGGCCCCTGGAGCTTGTGTTGGGGCACCCAGTGGTTGGGCCCCTTGAGCTGGGGTTGGGGCCCCAAGGGGTTAGGCCCCTGGAGCTATGGTTCGGGCGCTCAGGGGTTGGGTCCCTGTAGCTGGTGTTGTGGCCCCAGGGGTTAGGCCCATAGAGCTATGGTTCGGGCGCTCAGGGGTTGGGCCCCTGGAGCTATAGTTCGGGTGCTCAAGGGTTGGGCCCCTGGAGCTGGTGTTGGGGCCCTCAGGGGTTGGGCCCCTGGAGCTATGGTTCGGGTCCTCAAGGGTTGGGCCCCTGGAGCTGGTGTTGGGGCCCCCAGGGGTTAGGTCCCTGGAGGTATTGTCCGGGCGCTCAGGGGTTCTGCCGTTGGGGCTGGTGATGGGGCCCACAGGGGTTGGTCCCTTGGAGCGATAGTTCGGGCGCTCTGGGGTTGGGCCCCTGCAGCTGGTGTTGGGGCCCCCAAGGGTTCGGATTCTGGAGCTGGTGTTGGGGCCCCCAGGGGTTGGGCCCCTGGAGCTGGTTTTGGGGTCCCCGGGGCTTAGGTCCCTGGAGCTATGGTTCGGGCGCTCAGGGGTTGGGCCCCTGGAGCTAGTGTTGGGGCCCCCAGGGGTTGGGCCCCTGAAGCTGGTGTTGGGGCCCCAGGGGTTAGGCCCCTGGACTTATGGTTCGGGCGCTCAGGGGTTGGGCCCCTGGAGCTGGGGTTGCGGCCCCTAGGGGTTAGGTACCTGGAGCTATGGCTCGGGGTCTCAGGGTTTTGGCACCTGGAGCTGCCCTTGGGGGCCCCAGGGGTTGGGCCTCTGGAGCTGGTGTTGGGGCCCCAGGGGTTAGACCCCTGAAGCTATGATTCGGGCGCTCAGGTTTTGGGCCCTTGGAGCTGGGGTGGGGTCCCCCAGGGATAAGGCCTCTGTAGCTATGGTTCGAGCGCTCAGGGGTTGGGCCCCTGGAGCTGGTGTTGGGGCCCCCGGGGGTTAGGCCCCTGGAGCTATGGTTCGGGCGCTCAGGGGTTGGGCCCTTGGAGCTGGGGTGGGGGCCCTCAGGGGTTAGGGCCCTGGAGCTATGGTTCAGGCGCTCAGGGGTTTGGCCCCAGGAGTTGGTATTGGGGCCCCCAGGGGTTATGCCCCTGGAACTGGTGTTGGGGCCCCCGGGGGTTAGGCCCCTGGAGCTATGGTTCGGGCGCTCAGAGGTCGGGCCCCTAGAGCTGGTGTTGGGGCCCCCAGAGGTTAGGTCCCTGGAGGTATTGTTCGGGCGCTCAGGGGTTGGGCCCTTGCAGCTGGTGTTGGCGCCCACATGGGTTAAGCCCCTGAGCTATGGTTCGGGCGCTCAGGAGTTGGGCCCCTGGAGCTGGTGTTTGGGGCCCCCAGGGTATGGGCCCCTGGAGCTGGTGTTGGGGTCCCAGGAGTTAGGCCCCTGGAGCTATGGTTCGGGCGCTCAGGGGTTGGGCCCCTGGAGCTGGTGTTGGGGTCCCCAGGGTTTGGGCCCCTGGAGCTGGTTTTGGGTTCCCCAGGGGTTCGGCCCCTGGAGCTATGGTTCGGGCGCTCAGCTATTGGGCCCCTGGAGCTGGTATTGGGGCCCCCAGAGGTTGGGCTCCTTGAACTGGGGTTGGGGCCCCTAGGGGTTAGGCCCCTGGAGGTATGGTTCGGGCACTCAGTTGTTGGGTCCCTGGAGCTAGTGTTGGGGCCCCAGGGGTTGGGCCCCTGGAGCTATGGTTCGGACGCTCAGGGATTGGGCCCCTGGAGCTGGGGTCGAGGGCCCCAGGGTTTGGACGCCTGGAGCTGGGGCTGGGACCCCCTGGGGTTAGGCCCCTGGAGCTATGGTTCGGGCGCTCACGGGTTGTTCCCCTGGAGCTGCTGTTGGGGCCCCCAGGGGTTGGTCCCCTGGAGCTGGGGTTGCTGCCCCTAGGGCTTAGGTCCCTGGAGCTATGGTTCGGGCTCTCAGGGGTTGGGCCGCTGGAGCTGCTATTGGGGCCCCCAGGGGTTGGGCCCCTGGAGCTCGTGTTGGGGCCCCAGGGGTTAGGCTCCTGGAGCTATGGTTCGGGCGGTCAGGTTTTGGGCCCTTGGAGCTGGGGTGGGGGCCCCCAGGGATTAGGCCTCTGTAGCTATGTTTCGAGCGCTCAGGGGTTGGGCCCCTGGAGCTGGTGTTGGGGCCCCGAGGGGTTAGGCCCCTGGAGGTATTGTTCGGGCGCTCAGGGGTTGGGCCTCTGGAGCTGGTGTTGGGGCCGCCAGGGGTTAGGCTTCTGGAGCTATGGTTCGGGTGCTCAGTGGTTGGACCCCTGGAGCTGGTGTTGGGGCCCCCAGGGGTTTTGCCCCTGGACCTGGGGTTGGGGCCCCCAGGGGTTATTCCCCTGGAGCTGGCGTTCTGGCCCCTAGTGGTTAGGCCCCTTTAGCTCTGGTTCGGGCGCTCAGGGGTTGGGCCCCTGGAGCTGGTGTTGGGGCCCCCAAGGGTTGGGCCCCTGGAGCTATGGTTCGGGCGCTCTGGTGTTGGGCCTCTGGAGCTGTGGTTTTGGCCCTAAGGGGTTGCGCCCCTGGAGCTGGGTTTGGGGCCCCGGGGGTTAGGCCCCTGGAGCTATGGTTCGGGCGCTCAGGGGTTGGCCCCTGGAGCTGGTTTTCGGGCCCCAAGGGTTAGGCCCCGAAGCTATGGTTCGGGCGCTCAGGGGTTGGGCCCCTGGATCTGGGGACGAGTTCCCCAGGGGTTGGGCCCCTGGAGCTGGGGTTGCGGCCCCTAGGAGTTAGGTACCTGGAGCTATGGCTTGGGGTCTCAGGGGTTTGGCACCTGGAGCTGCTTTTGGGGCCCCCAGGGGTTGGGCCTTTGGAGCTGGTGTTTGGGCCCCAGGGGTTAGGCCCCTGAAGCTATGGTTCGGGAGCTCAGGTTTTGGGCCCTTGGACCTGAGGTGGGGTCCCCCAGGGATAAGGCCTCTGTAGCTATGGTTCGAGTGCTAAGGGGTTGGGCCCCTGGAGCTGTTGGGGCACCCGGGGGTTAGGCCCCTGGAGCTATGGTTCGGGCGCTCAGGGGTCGGGCCTCTGGAGCTAGTTTTGGGGCACCGAGGGGTTGGGCCCGTGGAGCTATGGTTCGGGCACTCTGGTGTTGGGCCCCTGGAGCTAGTGTTGGGGCCCCTAGGGGTTGGGCACCAGGAGCTGGGGTTGAGGCCCCCGGGGGTTAGGCTCCTGGAGCTATGGTTCGGGCGCTCAGGGGATGGGCCCCTGGAGCTGGTGTTGGGGCCCCAGAGGTTAGGCCCCTGGAGCTATGGTTGGGGATCTCAGGGGTTGGGCTCCTGGAGCTATGGTTCGGGCGCTCAGGGGTTGGGCCCCTGGAGCTGGTGTTGGGGCCCCCAGGGGTTGGGCCCCTGGAGCTATGGTTCGGACGCTCAGGGGTTGGGCCCCTGGAGCTGGGGTCGAGGGCCCCAGGGTTTGGACGCCTGGAGCTGGGGTTGGGGCCCCCTGGGGTTAGGCCCCTGGAGCTATGGTTCGGGCGCTCACGGGTTGTTCCCCTGGAGCTGCTGTTGGGGCCCCCAGGGGTTGGTCCCCTGGAGCTGGGGTTGCGGCCCCTAGGGCTTAGGTCCCTCGAGCTATGGTTCGGGCTCTCAGGGGTTGGGCCGCTGGAGCTGCTGTTGGGGCCCCCAGGGGTTGGGAACCTGGAGCTCGTGTTGGGGCCCCAGGGGTTAGGCTCCTGGAGCTATGGTTCGGGCGGTCAGGTTTTGGGCCCTTGGAGCTGGGGTGGGGGCCCCAGGGATTAGGCCTCTGTAGCTATGTTTCGAGCGCTCAAGGGTTGGGCCCCTGGAGCTGGTGTTGGGGCCCCGAGGGGTTTGGCCCCTGGAGGTATTGTTCGGGCGCTCAGGGGTTGGGCCCCTGGAGCTGGTGTTGGGGCCCCGAGGGGTTTGGCCCCTGGAGGTATTGTTCGGGCGCTCAGGGGTTGGGCCCCTGGAGCTGGTGTTGGGGCCGTCAGGGGTTAGGCCCCTGGAGCTATGGTTCGGGCGCTCAGTGGTTGGACCCCTGGAGCTGGTGTTGGGGCCCCCAGGGGTTGGGCCCCTGGACCTGGGGTTGGGGCCCCCAGGGGTTATTTCCCTGGAGCTGGCGTTCTGGCCCCTAGTGGTTAGGCCCCTTTAGCTCTGGTTCGGGCGCTCAGGGGTTGGGCCCCTGGAGCTGGTGTTGGGGCCCCCAAGGGTTGGGCCCCTGGAGCTATGGTTCGGGCGCTCTGGTGTTGGGCCTCTGGAGCTGTGGTTTTGGCCCCCAGGGGTTTGGCCCCTGGAGCTGGGTTTGGGGCCCCGGGGGTTAGGCCCCTGGATCTTTGGTTCGGGCGCTCAGGGGTTGGCCCCTGGAGCTGGTTTTTGGGCCCCACGGGTTAGGCCCCGAAGCTATGGTTCGGGCGCTCAGGGGTTGGGCCACTGGATCTGGGGACGAGTTCCCCAGGGGTTGGGCCCTTGGAGCTGGGGATGCGGCCCCTAGGGGTTAGGTACCTGGAGCTATGGCTTGGGGTCTCAGGGGTTTGGCACCTGGAGCTGCTTTTGGGGCCCCCAGGGGTTGGGCCTCTGGAGCTGGTGTTTGGGCTCCAGGGGTTAGGCCCCTGAAGCTATGGTTCGGGCGCTCAGGTTTTGGGCCCTTGGACCTGGGGTGGGGTCCCCCAGGGATAATTCCTCTGTAGCTATGGTTCGAGCGCTCAGGGGTTGGGCCCCTGGAGCTGGTGTTGTGGCCCCCGGGGGTTAGGCCCCTGGAGCTATGGTTCGGGCGCTCAGGGGTTGGGCCCTTGGAGCTGGGGTGGGGGCCCTCAGGGGTTGGGCCCCTGGAGCTATGGTTCAGGCGCTCAGGGGTTTGGCCCCTGGAGCTTGAGTTGGGGCCCCCAGGGGTTAGGCCTCTTGAGGTATTGTTCAGACGCTGAGGTGTTGGGCCCTTGGAGCTGGTATTGGGGCCCCCAGGGGTTATGCCCCTGGAACTGGTGTTGGGGCCCCCGGGGGCTAGGCCCCTGGAGCTATGGTTCGGGCTCTCAGGGGTCGGGCCTCTGGAGCTAGTTTTGGGGCCCCGAGGGGTTGGGCCCGTGGAGCTATGGTTCGGGCACTCTTGTGTTGGGCCCCTGGAGCTAGTGTTGGGGCCCCCAGGGTTTGGACACCTGGAGCTGGGGTTGGGGCCCACGGGGGTTAGGCTCGTGGAGCTATGGTTCGGGCGCTCAGGGGCTGGGCCCCTGGAGCTGGTGTTGGGGCCCCAGGGGTTAGGCCCCTGGAGCTATGGTTCGGGTGCTCAAGGGTTGGGCCCCTGAAGCTGGTGTTGGGGCCCCCAGGGGTTAGGTCCCTGGAGGTATTGTTCGGGCGCTCAGGGGTTGGGCCCTTGGAGCTTCTGTTTGGAGCCCCCAGGGTTTGGGCCCCTGGAGCTGGTGTTGGGGCCCCAGGAGTTAGGCCCCTGGAGCTATGGTTCAGACGCTCAGGTATTGGGACCCTGGAGCTGGTGTTGGGGCCCCCAGGGTTTGGGCCCCTGGAGCTATAGTTCGGGCGCTCTGGGGTTGGGCCCCTGGAGCTGGTGTTGGGGACCCCAGTGGTTGGGCCCCTTGAGCTGGGGTTGGGGCCCCTAGGGTTAGGCCCCTGGAGCTATGGTTCGGGGGCTCAGGGGTTGAGTCCCTGGAGCTAGTGTTGGGGCCCCCAGGGGTTTGGCCCATGAAGCTGGTGTTGGGGCCCCAGGGGTTAGGCCTCTGGAGCAATGGTTTATGCGCTCTGGGGTTGGGCCCCTGGAGCTATGGTTCGGGCTGTCTGGGGTTGGGCCCCTGGAGCTAGGGTCGAGGACCCCAGGGTTTGGACCCCTGGAGAGGGGGTTGGGGCCCCCTGGGGTTAGGCCCCTAGAGCTATGGTTCGGGGGGTCAGGTTTTGGGCCCTTGGAGCTGGTGTTGGGGCCGCCAGGGGTTAGGCCCCTGGAGGTATTTCTCGGGCGCTCAGGGGTTGGGCCCCTGGAGCTGGTGTTGAGGCCGCCAGGGGTTTGGCCCCTAGAGCTATGGTTCGGGTGCTCAGCGGTGGGACCCCTGGAGCTGGTGTTGGGGCTCCCAGGGATTAGGCCACTGTAGCTATGGTTCGAGCGCTCAGGGGTTGGGCCCTTGGAGCTGGTATTGGGGCCCCCAGGGGTTATGCCCCTGGAACTTTTGTTGGGGCCCCTGGGGGCTAGGCCCCTGGAGCTATGGTTCGGGCGCTCAGGGGTCGGGCCTCTGGAGCTAGTTTTGGGGCACCCAGGGGTTGGGCCCGTGGAGCTATGGTTTGGGCACTCTGGTGTTGGGCCCCTGGAGCTAGTGTTGGGGCCCACAGGGTTGGGCACCTGGAGCTGGGGTTGGGGCCCCCGGAGGTTAGGCTCCTGGAGCTATGGTTCGGGCGCTCAGGGGCTGGGCCTCTGGAGGTGGTGTTGGGGCCGCAGGGGTTAGGCCCCTAGAGCTATGGTTGGGGATCTCAGGGGTTGGGGTCCTGGAGCTATGGTTCGGGCGCTCAGGGGTTGGGCCCCTGGAGCTATGGTTCGGGTACTCAAGGTTTGGGCCCCTGAAGCTGGTGTTGGGGCCCCCAGGGGTTAGGTCCCTGGAGGTATTGTTCGGGCGCTCAGGGGTTGGGCCCTTGATGCTTGTGTTTGGAGCCCCCAGGGTTTGGGCCCGTGGAGCTGGTGTTGAGGCCCCAGGAGTTAGGCCCCTGGAGCTATGGTTCAGACGCTCAGGGATTGGGCCCCTGGAGCTGGTGTTGGGGCCCCCAGGGGTTGGGCCTCTTGAGCTATAGTTCGGGCGCTCTGGGGTTGGGCCCCTGGAGCTGGTGTTGGGGCCCCCAAGGGTTCGGCTTCTGGAGCTGGTGTTGGGTCCCCGAGGGGTTGTGCCCCTGGAGCTGGTTTTGGGGTCCCCGGGGGTTCGGCCCCTGGAGCTATGGTTCGAGCGCTCAGGGGTTGGGCCCCTGGAGCTGGTGTTGGGGCCCCCACTGGTTGGGCCCCTTGATCTGGGGTTGGGGCCCCTCGGGGTTAGGCCCCTGGAGCTATAGTTCGGGCGCTCAGGGGTTGGGTCCCTGGAGCTAGTGTTGGGGCCCCCAGGGGTTGGGCCCCTGAAGCTGGTGTTGGGGCCCCAGGGGTTAGGCCTCTGGAGCAATGGTTCATGCGCTCAGGGGTTGGGCCCCTGGAGCTATGGTTCGGGCGGTCTGGGGTTGGGCCCCTGGAGCTGAGGTCGAGGGCCCCAGGGTTTGGACCCCTGGAGAGGGGTTTGGGGCCCCCTGGGGTTAGGCCCCTAGCGCTATGGTTCGGGGGGTCAGGTTTTGGGCCCTTGGAGCTGGTGTTGGGGCCGCCAGGGGTTTGGCCCCTAGAGCTATGGTTCGGG
Organism: Gopherus flavomarginatus; assembly: GCF_025201925.1. Taxonomy (NCBI): domain Eukaryota; kingdom Metazoa; phylum Chordata; order Testudines; family Testudinidae; genus Gopherus; species Gopherus flavomarginatus. The sequence continues at coordinate 55,818,704 of NC_066622.1, read as the reverse complement.
TGCTCAGCGGTTGGACCCCTGGAGCTGGTGTTGGGGCCCCCAGGGATTAGGCCACTGTAACTATGGTTCGAGCGCTCAGGGGTTGGGCGCCTGGAGCTGGTTTTGGGGCCCCGAGGGGTTAGGCCTCTGGAGGTATTGCTCGGGCGCTCAGGGGTTGGGCCCCTGGAGCTGATGTTGGGGCCGCCAGGGGTTAGGCCCCTAGAGCTATGGTTCGGGTGCTCAGCGTTTGGACCCCTGGAGCTGGTGTTTTGGCCCCCAGGGGTTGGGCCCCTGGAGCTGGGGTTGGGGCCCCGTGGGTTAGGCCCTTGGAGCTATGGTTCGAGCGATCAGGTGTTGGTACCCTGGAGCTTGTGTTGGGGCCCCAGTTGTTAGGCCCCGGAGCTATGGTTCGGGCGCTCAGGGGTTGGGCCCCTTGAGCTGGGGTCGAGGGCCCCAGGGGTTGGGCCCCTGGAGCTGGGGTTGCGGCCCCCGGGGTTTAGGCCCCTGGAGCTATGGTTCGGGCGTTCAGGTTTTGGGGCTCTGGAGCTGGTGTTGGGTCCCCAGGGGCTAGGCCCCTGAAGCTATGGTTCGGGCGCTCAGGGGTTAGGCCCCTGGAGCTATGGTTCGGGCGCTCAGGGGCTGGGCCCCTGGAGCTGGTGTTGGGGCCCCAGGGGTTAGGCCCCTGGAGCTATGGTTCGGGTGCTCAAGGGTTGGGCCCCTGAAGCTGGTGTTGGGGCCCCCAGGGGTTAGGTCCCTGGAGGTATTGTTCGGGCGCTCAGGGGTTGGGCCCTTGGAGCTTCTGTTTGGAGCCCCCAGGGTTTGGGCCCCTGGAGCTGGTGTTGGGGCCCCAGGAGTTAGGCCCCTGGAGCTATGGTTCAGACGCTCAGGTATTGGGACCCTGGAGCTGGTGTTGGGGCCCCCAGGGTTTGGGCCCCTGGAGCTATAGTTCGGGCGCTCTGGGGTTGGGCCCCTGGAGCTGGTGTTGGGGACCCCAGTGGTTGGGCCCCTTGAGCTGGGGTTGGGGCCCCTAGGGTTAGGCCCCTGGAGCTATGGTTCGGGGGCTCAGGGGTTGAGTCCCTGGAGCTAGTGTTGGGGCCCCCAGGGGTTTGGCCCATGAAGCTGGTGTTGGGGCCCCAGGGGTTAGGCCTCTGGAGCAATGGTTTATGCGCTCTGGGGTTGGGCCCCTGGAGCTATGGTTCGGGCTGTCTGGGGTTGGGCCCCTGGAGCTAGGGTCGAGGACCCCAGGGTTTGGACCCCTGGAGAGGGGGTTGGGGCCCCCTGGGGTTAGGCCCCTAGAGCTATGGTTCGGGGGGTCAGGTTTTGGGCCCTTGGAGCTGGTGTTGGGGCCGCCAGGGGTTAGGCCCCTGGAGGTATTTCTCGGGCGCTCAGGGGTTGGGCCCCTGGAGCTGGTGTTGAGGCCGCCAGGGGTTTGGCCCCTAGAGCTATGGTTCGGGTGCTCAGCGGTGGGACCCCTGGAGCTGGTGTTGGGGCTCCCAGGGATTAGGCCACTGTAGCTATGGTTCGAGCGCTCAGGGGTTGGGCCCTTGGAGCTGGTATTGGGGCCCCCAGGGGTTATGCCCCTGGAACTTTTGTTGGGGCCCCTGGGGGCTAGGCCCCTGGAGCTATGGTTCGGGCGCTCAGGGGTCGGGCCTCTGGAGCTAGTTTTGGGGCACCCAGGGGTTGGGCCCGTGGAGCTATGGTTTGGGCACTCTGGTGTTGGGCCCCTGGAGCTAGTGTTGGGGCCCACAGGGTTGGGCACCTGGAGCTGGGGTTGGGGCCCCCGGAGGTTAGGCTCCTGGAGCTATGGTTCGGGCGCTCAGGGGCTGGGCCTCTGGAGGTGGTGTTGGGGCCGCAGGGGTTAGGCCCCTAGAGCTATGGTTGGGGATCTCAGGGGTTGGGGTCCTGGAGCTATGGTTCGGGCGCTCAGGGGTTGGGCCCCTGGAGCTATGGTTCGGGTACTCAAGGTTTGGGCCCCTGAAGCTGGTGTTGGGGCCCCCAGGGGTTAGGTCCCTGGAGGTATTGTTCGGGCGCTCAGGGGTTGGGCCCTTGATGCTTGTGTTTGGAGCCCCCAGGGTTTGGGCCCGTGGAGCTGGTGTTGAGGCCCCAGGAGTTAGGCCCCTGGAGCTATGGTTCAGACGCTCAGGGATTGGGCCCCTGGAGCTGGTGTTGGGGCCCCCAGGGGTTGGGCCTCTTGAGCTATAGTTCGGGCGCTCTGGGGTTGGGCCCCTGGAGCTGGTGTTGGGGCCCCCAAGGGTTCGGCTTCTGGAGCTGGTGTTGGGTCCCCGAGGGGTTGTGCCCCTGGAGCTGGTTTTGGGGTCCCCGGGGGTTCGGCCCCTGGAGCTATGGTTCGAGCGCTCAGGGGTTGGGCCCCTGGAGCTGGTGTTGGGGCCCCCACTGGTTGGGCCCCTTGATCTGGGGTTGGGGCCCCTCGGGGTTAGGCCCCTGGAGCTATAGTTCGGGCGCTCAGGGGTTGGGTCCCTGGAGCTAGTGTTGGGGCCCCCAGGGGTTGGGCCCCTGAAGCTGGTGTTGGGGCCCCAGGGGTTAGGCCTCTGGAGCAATGGTTCATGCGCTCAGGGGTTGGGCCCCTGGAGCTATGGTTCGGGCGGTCTGGGGTTGGGCCCCTGGAGCTGAGGTCGAGGGCCCCAGGGTTTGGACCCCTGGAGAGGGGTTTGGGGCCCCCTGGGGTTAGGCCCCTAGAGCTATGGTTCGGGGGGTCAGGTTTTGGGCCCTTGGAGCTGGTGTTGGGGCCGCCAGGGGTTTGGCCCCTAGAGCTATGGTTCGGGTGCTCAGCGGTTGGACCCCTGGAGCTGGTGTTGGGGCCCCCAGGGATTAGGCCACTGTAACTATGGTTCGAGCGCTCAGGGGTTGGGCGCCTGGAGCTGGTTTTGGGGCCCCGAGGGGTTAGGCCTCTGGAGGTATTGCTCGGGCGCTCAGGGGTTGGGCCCCTGGAGCTGATGTTGGGGCCGCCAGGGGTTAGGCCCCTAGAGCTATGGTTCGGGTGCTCAGCGTTTGGACCCCTGGAGCTGGTGTTTTGGCCCCCAGGGGTTGGGCCCCTGGAGCTGGGGTTGGGGCCCCGTGGGTTAGGCCCTTGGAGCTATGGTTCGAGCGATCAGGTGTTGGTACCCTGGAGCTTGTGTTGGGGCCCCAGTTGTTAGGCCCCGGAGCTATGGTTCGGGCGCTCAGGGGTTGGGCCCCTTGAGCTGGGGTCGAGGGCCCCAGGGGTTGGGCCCCTGGAGCTGGGGTTGCGGCCCCCGGGGTTTAGGCCCCTGGAGCTATGGTTCGGGCGTTCAGGTTTTGGGGCTCTGGAGCTGGTGTTGGGTCCCCAGGGGCTAGGCCCCTGAAGCTATGGTTCGGGCGCTCAGGGGTTAGGCCCCTGGAGCTATGGTTCGGGCGCTCAGGAGTTGGGCCCCTGGAGCTGGTGTTGGGGCCCCGACGGACTAGGCCCCTGGAGGTATTGTTCGGGAGCTGAGGGGTTGGGCCCCTAGAGCTGGTGTTGGGGCCGCCAGGGGTTAGGCCCCTTGAGCTATGGTTCGGGCGCTCAGGGGTTTTACCCCTGGTGCTGGTGTTGGGGCCCCGAGGGGTGGGGCCCCTGGAGCTGGGGTTGGTTCCCCCAGGGGTTGGGCCCCTGTAGCTGGGGTTGGGGACCCCGGGGGTTAGGCCCCTGGTGCTATGGTTCGGGCGCTCAGGGTTTGGGTCCCTGGAGCTGGTTTTGGGGCCCCAGGGGTTAGGCCCTTGGAGCTATGGTTCGGGTGCTCAGGGGTTGGACCCCTGGAGCTATGGTTCTGGCGCTCAGGGGTTCGGCCCCTGGAGATTGTGTTAGGGCCCCCAGGGGTTGGGCCTCTGGAGCTATGGTTCGGGCGCTCAAGGGTTGGGCCCCTGGAGCTAGTGTTGGGGCCCCCAGAGGTTAGGTCCCTGGAGGTATTGTTCGGGCGCTCAGGGGTTGGGCCCTTGCAGCTGGTGTTGGCGCCCACATGGGTTAAGCCCCTGAGCTATGGTTCGGGCGCTCAGGGGTTGGGCCCCTGGAGCTGGTGTTGTGGCCCCCAGGGTTTGGGCCCCTGGAGCTAGTTTTGGGTTCCCCGGCGTTCGGCCCCTGGAGCTATGGTTCGGGCGCTCAGGGGTTGGGCCCCTGGAGCTGGTGTTGCGGCCCCCAGTGGTTGGACACCTTGAACTGGGGTTGGGGCCCCTAGGGGTTAGGCCCCTGGAGCTATGGTTCGGGCGCTCACGGGTTGTTCCCCTGGAGCTGCTGTTGGGGCCCCCAGGGGTTGGTCCCCTGGAGCTGGGGTTACGGCCCCTAGGTCTTAGGTCCCTGGAGCTATGGTTCAGGCTCTCTGGGGTTGGGCCGCTGGAACTGCTATTGTGGCCCCCAGGGGTTGGGCCCCTGGAGCTCGTGTTGGGGCCCCAGGGGTTAGGCTCCTGGAGCTATGGTTCGGGCGGTCAGGTTTTGGGCCCTTGGAGCTGGGGTGGGGGCCCCCAGGGGTTATTCCCCTGGAGCTGGCGTTCTGGCCCCTAGTGGTTAGGCCCCTTTAGCTCTGGTTCGGGCGCTCATGGGTTGGGCCCCTGGAGCTCGTGTTGGGGCCCCCAAGGTTTGGGCCTCTGGAGCTATGGTTCGGGCGCTCTGGTGTTGGGCCTCTGGAGCTGTGGTTTTGGTCCCCAGGGGATGGGCCCCTGGAGCTGGGGTTGGGTCCCCGGGGGTTAGGCCCCTGGAGCTATGGTTCGGGCGCTCAGGTGTTGGCCCCTGGAGCTAGTTTTCGGGCCCCAAGGGTTAGGCCCCGAAGCTATGGTTCGGGCGCTCAGGGGTTGGGCCCCTGGATCTGGGGACGAGTTCCAAAGGGGTTGGGCCCCTGGAGCTGCGGTTGTGTCCCCCGGGGTTTATGCCCCTGGAGCTATGGTTCGGGCTCTCAGGGGTTGGGCCTCTGGAGCTGGTGTTAGGGCCCTAGATTTAGGCCCCTGGAGCTATGGTTCGGGCGCTCAGGGGTTGGGCCCCTGGAGCTATGGTTCGGGCGCTCAGGGGTTTGGCCCCTGGAGCTGGTGTTGCGGCCCCCAGGGGTTGGGCCCCTGTAGCTATGGTTCAGGAGCTCAAGGGTTGGGCCCCTGGAGCTGGTGTTGGGACCCCGAGGGGTTAGGTCCCTGGAGGTATTGTTCGGGCGCTCAGGGGTTGGGCCCTTGGAGCTGGTGTTGGGGCCACAGGGGTTAGGCCCCTGGAGCTGGTGTTGGGGCCCCAGTAGTTAGGCCCCTGGAGCTATGGTTCGGGCGCTCAGGAGTTCGGCCCCTTGAGCTTGTGTTGGGGCCCCGAGGGGTTACGCCCCTGGAGGTATTGTTCGGGAGCTCAGGGGTTGGGCCCCTAGAGCTGGTGTTGGGGCCGCCAGGGGTTAGGCCCAAGGAGCTATGGTTCGGGCCCTTAGGGGTTGGACCCCTGGAGCTGGTGTTGGGGCCCCCAGGGGTTGGGCCCCTGGAGCTGGGGTTGGGGCCCCCAGGGGTTGGGCCCCTGGAGCTGGCGTTCGGGCCACTAGTGGTTAGGCCCCGGGAGTTCTGGTTCGGGAGCTCAGGGGTTCGGCCCCTGGAGCTGGTGTTGGCGCCCCCAGGGGTTGGGCACCTGAAGCTGGGCTTGCGGCCCCTAGGGTTTAGGTCCCTGGAGCTATGGTTTGGGCTCTCAGGGGTTGGGCCCCTGCAGCTGCTGTTGGGGCCCCCAGGGGTTGGGCCCCTGGAGCTGCTGTTGGGGCCCCAGGGGTTAGGCCACTGGAGCTATGGTTCGGGCTCTCAGGGGTTGTGCCGCTGCAGCTGATGTTGGGGCCCCCAGTTGTTGGGCCCCTGGAGCTGGAGTTGGGGCCCCCAGGGGTTAGGCCCCTGGAGCTATGGTTCGGGCACTCAGGTTTTGGGCCCTTGGAGCTGGGGTGGGGGCCCGCAGCGATTAGGCCTCTGTAGCTATGGTTCCAGCGCTCAGGAGTTCGGCCCCTGGAGCTAGTGTTGGGACCCCAAGGGGTTAGGCCCCTGGAAGTATTCTTCGGGCGCTCAGTGGTTGGGCCCTTGGAGTTGGTGTTGGTGCCCCAGGGGTTACTCCCCTGGAGCTATGGTTCGGCCGCTCAGGGGTTGGGCCCTGGAGCTATGTTTCGGGCGCTCAGGGGTTGGGCCGCTGGAGCTTGTGTTGGGGCCCCCAGGGGTTGGGCCCCTGGAGCTGGAGGTGGGGCCCCCAGGGGTTAGGCCCCTGGAGCTATGGTTCGGGCACTCAGGTTTTGGGCCTTGGAGCTGGAGTGGGGGCCCCCAGGTATTAGGCCTCTGTACCTATGGTTCGAGCGCTCAGGGGTTGGGCCCTTGGAGCTGGTGTTGGGGCCCCGAGGGGTTAGGCCCCTGGAGCTAAGGTTCGGGCGCTCAGGGGTTGGGCCCCTGGAGCTGGTGTTGGGGCCCCGAGGGGTTAGGCCCCTGGAGCTAAGGTTCGGGCGCTCAGGGGTAGGACCCCTGGAGATGGTGTTGGGGCCCCCAGGGGTTGGGCCCCTGGAGCTGGCGTTCGGGCCACTAGTGGTTAGGCCCCGGGAGTTCTGGTTCGGGAGCTCAGGGGTTCGGCCCATGGAGCTGGTGTTGGGGCCCCCAGGGGTTGGGCCCCTGGAACTATGGTTCGGGCGCTCTGGTGTTGGGCCTCTGGAGCTGGTGTTTTTGCCCCCAGGGGTTGGGCCCCTGGAGCTATGGTTCGGGCGCTCTGGTCTTGGGCCTCTGGAGCTGGTGTTGGGGCCCCCAGGGGTTGGGCCCCTGGAGCTGGTGTTCGGGCCCCGGGGTTTAGGCCCCTGGAGCTATGGTTCGGGCACTCAGAGGTTGGGCCCGTGGAGCTTGTATTGGGGCCCTAGGGGTTAGGCCCCGGAGCTATGTTTCGGGCGCTCAGGGGTTGGGCCCTTGGAGCTGGGGTCGAAGGCCCCAGGGGATGGGCCAATGGAGCTGGGGTTGGGGCCCCCGGGGGTTAGGCCCCTGGAGCTATGGTTCGTGCGCTCAGGGGTTAGGCCCCTGGAGCTAGTGTTGGGGCCCAAGGGGTTAGGCCCCTGGAGCTATGGTTCGGGCGCTCAGGGCTTGGGCCCCTGGAGCTATGGTTCGGGCGCTCAGGGGTTGGGCCCCTGGAGCTGGTGTGGGGCCCCGAGGGGTTGGGCCCCTGGAGCTATGGTTTGGGTGCTCAAGGGTTGGGCCCTTGGAGCTGGTGTTGGGGCCCCCAGGGGTTAGGTCCCTAAAGGTATTCTTCGGGCGCTCAGGCGTTGGGCCCTTGGAGCTGGTGTTGAGGCCCCAGGAGTTAGGCCCCTGGAGCTATGGTTTGGGCGCTCAGTTGTTTGGTACGTGGAGCTGGTGTTGGGGCCCCCAGGGGTTGGACCCCTGGAGCTATAGTACGGGCCCTCTGGGGTTGGGCCCCTGGAGATGGTGTTGGGGCCCCCAAGGGTTGGGCTTCTGGAGCTCATGTTGGGGCCCCCAGGGGTTGGGCCCCTTGAGCTGGGGTTGGGGCCCCTAGGGGTTATGCCGCTGGAGCTATGGTTCGGGCGCTCAGGGGTTGGGTCCCTGGAGCTGGTGTTGGGGCCCCCAGTGGTTGGGCCCCTGAAGCTGGTGTTGGGGCCCCAGGGGTTAGGCCCCTGGAGCTATGGTACGGGCGCTCTGAGGTTGGACCCTGGAGCTATGGTTCGGGCGCTCAGGGGTTGGGCCCCTGGAGCTGGGGTCGAGGCCCCCAGGCTTTGGACCCCTGGAGCTGGGTTTGGGGCCCCCTGGGGATAGGCCCCTGGAGCTATGGTTCGGACGCTCACGTGTTGGCCCCCTGGAGCTGGTGTTGGCGCCCCCAGGGGTTGGGCACCTAAAGCTGGGCTTGCTGCCCCTAGGGTTTAGGTCCCTGGAGCTATGGTTCGGGCTCTCAGGGTTTTGGCCCCTGCAGCTGTTGTTGTGGCCCCCAGGGGTTGGGCCCCTGGAGCTGCTGTTGGGGCCCCAGGGGTTAGGCCACTGGAGCTATGGTTCGGGCTCTCAGGGGTTGGGCCCTTGGAGCTGGGGTGGGGACCCCCAGGGGTTAGGCGCCTGCAGCTATAGTTCAGGCTCTCAGGGGTTGGGCCCTTGGAGCTGGTGTTGGGGCCCCCATGGGTTAGGCCCCTACAGGTATTGATCGAGCGCTCAGGGGTTGGGCCCCGGAGCTGATGTTGGGGCCCCGAGGGGTTAGGCCCCTGGAGCTCTGGTTCGGGCTCTCAGGGGTTGGGCCCCTGGAGCTGGTGTTGGGGCCCCCAGGGGCTGGGCCCCTGGAGGTGCTGTTGGGGCCCCAGGGGATAGGCCCCTGGAGCTATGGTTTGGGTGTTCAGGGGTTGGGCCCCTGGAGCTGGTGGTGGGGCCGTCAGGGGTTGGGCCCCAGGAGCTATGGTTCGGGCGCTCAGGGGTTGGGCCCCTGGAGGTGGGGTCGAGGGCCCCAGGGGTTGAAACCCTGGAGCTCGGGTTGGGGCCCCCGTAGGTTAGGCCCCTGGAGCTATGTTTCGGGCGCTCAGGGGTTGGGCCCTTGGAGCTGGGGTGGGGTCCCCTATGGGTTAGGCCCCTGGAGCTATGGTTCGGACGCTCAGAGGTTGGGCCCCTAGAGCTGGAGTTGGGACCCCCAGGGGTTAGGCCTCTGGAGGTATTGTTCTGGCGCTCAGGGGTTGGGCCCTTGGAGCTGGTGTTGGGGCCCCGAGGGGTTAGGCCCCTGGAGGTATGGTTTGGGCGCTCAGGGGTTGGTCCCCTGGAGCTGGTGTCGGGGCCCCCAGGGGTCGGGCCCCTGGAACAGGTGTTGGGGCCCCCGAGGGTTAGGCACCTGGAGCTATGGATCGGGCGCTCAGTGGTTGGGCCCCTGGAGCTAGGGTTCGGGCCCCGGGGTTTAGGTCCCTGGAGCTATGGTTCGGGCACTCAGAGTCTGGGCCCGTGGAGCTGGTGTTGGGGTCCCCGGGGGTTAGGCCCCTGGAGCTATGGTTCGGGCGCTCAGGAGCTGGGCCCCTGGAGCTGGTGTTGGGGCCCAAGGGGTTAGGCCCCTGGAGCTATGGTCGGGCGCTCAGGGGTGGGCCCCTGGAGCTATGGTTCGGGCACTCAGGGGTTGGGCCCCTGGAGCTGGTGTTGGAGCCCCCAGGGGTTAGACCCCTGGAGCTATGGTTCGGGCGCTCAGGAGTTGGGCTCCTGGAGCTGGTGTTTGGGGCCCCCAGGGTTTGGGCCCCTGGAGCTGGTGTTGGGGCCCCAGGAGTTATGTCCCTGGAGCTATGGTTCGGGCGCTCAGTTGTTGGGCCCCTGGAGCTGGTGTTGGGGCCCCCAGGGGTTGGACCCCTGGAGCTATAGTTCGGGCGCTCTGGGGTTGGGCCCCTGGAGCTGGTGTTGGGGCCCCCAAGGGTTGGGCTTCTGGAGCTGGTGTTGGGGCCCCCAGGGTTTGGGCCCCTTGAGCTCGGGTTGGGGCCCCTAGGGGTTAGGCCCCTGGAGCTATGGTTCGGGCGCTCAGGGGTTGGGTCCCTGGAGCTGGTGTTGGGGCCCCCTGGGGTTGGGCCCCTGAAGCTGGTGTTGGGGCCCCAGGGGTTAGGCCCCTGGAGCTATGGTTCGGGCGCTCAGAGGTTGGGCCCCTGGAGCTATGGTTCGGGCGCTCAGGGGTTGGGCCCCTGGAGCTGGGGTCGAGGGCCCCAGGGTTTGGACCCCTGGAGCTGGGGTTGGGGTCCCCTGGGGTTAGGCCCCTGGAGCTATGGTTCGGGCGCTCACGTGTTGGCCCTCTGGAGCTGGTGTTGGCGCCCCCAGGGGTTGGGCACCTGAAGCTGGGCTTGCTGCCCCTAGGGTTTAGGTCCCTGGAGCTATGGTTTGGGCTCTCAGGGGTTGGGCCCCTGCAGCTGCCGTTGGGGCCCCCAGGGGTTGGGCCCCTGGAGCTGCTGTTGGGGCCCCAGGGGTTAGGCCACTGGAGCTATGGTTCGGGCTCTTAGGGGTTGTGCCGCTGCAGCTGATGTTGGGGCCCCCAGTTGTTGGGCCCCTGGAGCTGGAGTTGGGGCCCCCAGGGGTTAGGCCCCTGGAGCTATGGTTCGGGCACTCAGGTTTTGGGCCCTTGGAGCTGGGGTGGGAGCCCGCAGCGATTAGGCCTCTGTAGCTATGGTTCCAGCGCTCAGGAGTTGGGCCCCTGGAGCTAGTGTTGGGACCCCAAGGGGTTAGGCCCCTGGAAGTATTCTTCGGGCGCTCAGGGGTTGGGCCCCTGGAGCTGGTGTTGGTGCCCCAGGGGTTACTCCCCTGGAGCTATGGTTCGGCCGCTCAGGGGTTGGGCCCTGGAGCTATGGTTCGGGCGCTCAGGGGTTGGGCCGCTGGAGCTTGTGTTGGGGCCCCCAGGGGTTGGGCCCCTGGAGCTGGAGGTGGGGCCCCCAGGGGTTAGGCCCCTGGAGCTATGGTTCGGGCACTCAGGTTTTGGGCCTTGGAGCTGGAGTGGGGGCCCCCAGGTATTAGGCCTCTGTACCTATGGTTCGAGCGCTCAGGGGTTGGGCCCTTGGAGCTGGTGTTGGGGCCCCGAGGGGTTAGGCCCCTGGAGCTAAGGTTCGGGCGCTCAGGGGTAGGACCCCTGGAGATGGTGTTGGGGCCTCCAGGGGTTGGGCCCCCCAGGGGTTGGGCCCCTGGAGCTGGCGTTCTGGCCCCTAGTGGTTAGGCCCCTGAAGCTCTGGTTCGGGTGCTCAGCGGTTGGGAACCTGGAGCTGGTTTTGGGGCCCCAGGGGTTAGGCTCCTGAAGCTATGGTTCGGGCGCTCAGGGGTTGGGCCCCTGTAGCTGGTGGTTTGGAGGTCAGGGGTTGGGCCCCTGGAGCTATGGTTCGGGCACTCAGGGATTGGGCCCCTGGAGCTGGGGTCGAGGGCCCCAGGGATTGGACCCCTGGAGCTGGGGTTGGGGCCCCCGGGGGTTAGACCTCTGGAGCTATGGTTCGGGCGCTCAGGGGTTGGGCCCTTGGAGCTGATGTGGGGGCCCCCAGGTGTTAGGCCCCTTGAGCTATGGTTCGGGCGCTCAGCGGTTGGGACCCTCGAGCTCGTGTTGGGGCCTCCAGGGGTTAGGCCCCTGGAGGTATTGTTCGGGCGCTCAGGGGTTGGGCCCTTGGATCTGGTGTTGGGGCCCCCAGGGGTTAGGCCCCTGGAGCTATGGTTCGGGCGCTCAAGGGTTGCGCCCCTGGAGCTGGTGTTGGGGCCGCTACGGGTTGGGCCCCTGGAGCTGGTGTTGGGGTCCCCGGGGGTTAGGCCACTGAAGTTATGGTTTGAGCGCTCAGGGGTTCGGCCTCTAGAGCTGGTGTTGGGGCCCCCAGGGGTTGGGCCCCTTGAGCTGGGTTTGGGGCCCCTAGGGGTTAGGCCCCTGGAGCTATGGTTCGGGCGCTCAGGGGTTGGGTCCCTGGAGCTGGGGTCGAGGCCCCAGGGTTTGGACCCCTGGAGCTTGGGTTGGGGCGCCCTGGGGTTAGGCCCCTGGAGCTATGCTTCGGACGCTCACTGGTTGGGCCCCTGGAGCTGGTGTTGGGGCCCCCAGGGGTTGGGCCCCTGGAGCTATGGTTGCGGCCCCTAAGGGTTAGGCCCCTGAAGCTATGATTCGGGCGCTCAGTGGTTGGGCCCCTGGAGCTGCTGTTGGGGCCCCCTGGAGTTGGGCCCCTGGAGCTTGTGTTGGGGCCCCAGGGGTGAGGACCCTGGAGCTATGGTTCGGGCGCTCAGGGGTTGGGCCCCTGGAGCTATTGTTCGAGTGCTCAGGGGTTGGGCCCCTGGAGCTGGTGTTGGGGCCCCCAGGTGTTGGGCCCCTGGAGCTGGGGTGGGGGCCCCCATGGGTTAGGCCTCTGTAGCTATGGTTCGAGCGCTCAGGGGTTGGGCCCCTGGATCTGTTGTTGGGGCCCCGAGGGGTTAGGCGCCTGGAGGTATTGTTCAGGCTCTCAGGGGTTGGGCCCTGGAGCTGGTGTTGGGGCCCCCAGGGGTTAGGCCCCTGGAGCTGGTGTTGGGGCCCCAAGAGTTAGGCCCCTGGAGCTATGGTTCGGGCGCTCAGTTGTTGGGCCCCTGGAGCTGGTGTTGGGGCCCCCAGGGGTTGGACCCCTGGAGCTATAGTTCGGGCGCTCTGGGGTTGGGCCCCTGGAGCTGGTGTTGCGGCCCCCAAGGGTTGGGCTTCTGGAGCTGGTGTTGGGGCCCCCAGGGTTTGGGCCCCTTGAGCTCGGGTTGGGGCCCCTAGGGGTTAGGCCCCTGGAGCTATGGTTCGGGCGCTCAGGGGTTGGGCCCCTGAAGCTGGTGTTGGGGCCCCAGGGGTTAGGCCCCTGGAGCTATGGTTCGGGCGCTCAGAGGTTGGGCCCCTGGAGCTTTGGTTCGGGCGCTCAGGGGTTGGGCCCCTGGAGCTGGGGTCAAGGGCCCCAGGGTTTGGACCCCTGGAGCTGGTGTTGGTGCCCCCTGGGATTAGGCCCCTGGAGCTATGGTTCGGGCGCTCACGTGTTGGCCCCCTGGAGCTGGTGTTGGCGCCCCCAGGGGTTGGGCACCTGAAGCTGGGCTTGCGGCCCCTAGGGTTTAGGTCCCTGGAGCTATGGTTCGGGCTCTCAGGGGTTGGGCCCCTGCAGCTGCTGTTGGGGCCCCCAGGGGTTGGGCCCCTGGAGCTGCTGTTGGGGCCCCAGGGGTTAGGCCACTGGAGCTATGGTTCGGGCTCTCAGGGGTTGTGCCGCTGCAGCTGATGTTGGGCCCCCTGTTGTTGGGCCCGTGGAGCTGGAGTTGGGGCCCCCAGGGGTTAGGCCCCTGGAGCTATGGTTCGGGCGCTCAGGTTTTGGGCCCTTGGAGCTGGGGTGGGGGCCCCCAGGTATTAGGCCTCTGTAGCTATGGTTCCAGCGCTCAGGAGTTGGGCCCCTGGAGCTAGTGTTGGGTCCCCAAGGGGTTAGGCCCCTGGAAGTATTCTTCGGGCGCTCAGGGGTTGGGACCCTGGAGCTGCTGTTGGGGCCCCCAGGGGTTGGGCCCCTGGAGCTGGTGTTGTTGCCCCAGGGATTAGGCCCCTGGAGCTATGGTTCGGCCGCTGAGAGGTTGGGCCCTGGAGCTATGGTTCGGGCGCTCAGGGGTTGGGCCGCTGGGGCTTGTGTTGGGGCCCCCAGGGGTTGGGCCCCTGGAGCTGGAGTTGGGGCCCCCAGGGGTTAGGCCCCTGGAGCTATGGTTCGGGCGCTCAGGTTTTGGGCCCTTGGAGCTGGGGTGGGGGCCCCCAGGTATTAGGCCTCTGTAACTATGGTTCGAGCGCTCATGGGTTGGGCCCTTGGAGCTGTTGTTGGGGCCTCGAGGGGTTAGGCCCCTGGAGCTAAGGTTCGGGCGCTCAGGGGTTGGGCCCCTGGAGCTGGTGTTGGGGCCCCCAGGGGTTAGGCCCCTGGAGCTATGGTTCGGGCGCTCAGGGGTAGGACTCCTGGAGATGGTGTTGGGGCCTCCAGGGGTTGGGCCCCTGGAGCTGGGGTTGGGCCCCCCAGGGGTTGGGCCCCTGGACCTGGCGTTCGGGCCCCTAGTGGTTAGGCCCCTGGAGCTCTGGTTCGGGCGCTCAGGGGTTGGGAACATTTAGCTGGTTTTGGAGCCCCCAGGGCCTGGGCCCCTGCAGCTGGTGTTGGGGCCCCAGGGGTTAGGCCCCTGAAGCTATGGTTCGGGCGCTCAGGGTTTGGGCCCCTGTAGCTGGTGGTTTGGAGGTCAGGGGTTGGGCCCCTGGAGCTATGGTTCGGGCTCTCAGGGGTTGGGCCCCTGGAGCTGGTGTTGGGGCCCCCAGGGGTTAGGCCCCTGGAGCTGGTGTTGGGGCCCCAGGGGTTAGGCCCCTCGAGCTATGGTTCGGGCCCGCAGGGGTTGGGCCCCTGGAGCTATGGTTAGGGCGCTCAGGGGTTGGGCCCATGGAGCTGGGGTCGAGGGCCCCAGAGCTTGGACCCCTGGACCTGGGGTTGGGACCCCCTGGGGTTAGGCCCCTGGAGCTATGGTTCGGGCGCTCAGGGGTTGGGCCCATGGAGCTGGTGTTGGGGCCCCCAGGGGTTGGGCCCCTGGAGCTGCCGTTTGGGCCCCTAGGGGTTAGGCCAATGGAGCAAGGGTTTGGGCGCTCAGGGGTAGGACCCCTGAAGCTGGTGTTGGGGCCCCCAGGGGTTGGGCCACTGGAGCTGGTGTTGGGGCCCCAGGGGCTAGGCCCCTGTAGCTATGGTTCGGGCGCTCAGGGGTTGGGCCCCTGGAGCTATGGTTCAGGCGCTCAGGGGTTGGGCCCCTGGAGCTAGTGTTGGGGCTCCAGGGGTTAGGCCCCGGAGCTATGTTTCGGGCGCACAGGGGTTGTGCCCGTGGAGCTGGGGTCGAGGGCCCCAGGGGTTGGGTCCCTGGAGCTGGTGTTGGGGCCCCCAGGGGTTGGGCCCCTGGAGATGGTGTTGGGGCTCCAGGGGTTACGCCCCTGGAGCTATGGTTCGGGCGCTCAGGTTTTGGGCCCCTGGAGCTATGGTTTGGACGCTCAGGGGTTGGGCCCCTGGAGCTGGGGTCGAGGGCCCCAGGGGTTGGGACCCTGGAGCTGGGGTTGGGACCCCGGGGGGTTAGGCCCCTGGAGCTATAGTTTCGGCGCTCAGGTTTTGGGCCCTGAGAGCTGGGGTGGGGGACCCCAGGGGTTAGGCCCCTGTAGCGATGGTTCGAGCGCTCATGGGTTGGGCCCCTGGAGCTGGTGTTGGGGCCCCCAGGGGTTAGGCCCCTGGAGCTGGTGTTGGAGCCCCAGGGGTGAGGCCCCTCGAGCTATGGTTCGGGCCCTCAGGGGTTGGGCCCCTGGAGCTGGGGTCGAGGGCCCCAGGGTTTGGACCCCTGGAGCTGGGGTTGGGGCCCCCTGGGGTTAGGCCCCTGGAGCTATGGTTCGGGCGCTCACGGGTTGGGCCCCTGGAGCTGGTGTTGGGGCCCCCAGAGGTTGGGCCCCTGGAGCTGGGGTTGGTGCCCCTAGGGGTTAGGCCCCTGGAGCTAGGGTTCGGGCGCTCAGGGGTTGGACCCCTGAAGCTGGTGTTGGGCCCCCAGGGGTTGGGCCACTGGAGCTGGTGTTGGGGCCCCAGGGGTTAGGCTCCTCGAGCTACGGTTCGGGCGCTCAGGGGTTGGGCCCCTGGAGCTATGGTTCGGGCGCTCAGGGGTTGGGCCCCTGGAGCTATGGTTCGGGGCGCTCAGGGGTTGGGCCCCTGGAGCTGGTGTTGGGGCCCCCAGGAGTTGGGCCCCTGGAGCTGGGGTTGGGTCCCCCAGGGGTTAGGCCCCTGGAGCTATGGTTCGGGAGCTCAGGTTTTGGGCCCTTGGAGCTGGGGTGGGGGCCCCCAGGGGTTAGGCCCCTGTAGCTATGGTTCGGGCGCTCAGGGGTTGGGCCCCTGGAGCTGGTGTTGGGGCCCCCAGGGGTTAGGCCCCTGGAGTTATTGTTCGGACGTTCAGGGGTTGGGGCCCCTGGAACTGGTGTTGGGGACCCCAGGGGTTAGGCCCCTGGAGCTATGGTTCGGGCGCTCAGGGTTTGGACCCCTGGAGCTGGTGTTGGGGCCCCCAGGGGTTGGGTCCCTGGAGCTGGGGTTGGGGCCCCCCGGGGGTTAGGCTCCTGGAGCTATGGTTCGGGTGCTCAGGGGTTGGGCCCCTGGAGCTGGTGTTGGGGCCCCCAGGGGTAGGGCCCCTGGAGCTGGTGTTGGGGCCCCAGGGGTTAGGTCCCTGGAGCAATGGTTCGGGCGCTCAGATTTTGGGCACTTGGAGCTGGGGTTGGGGCCTCCAGGGGTTAGGCCCCTGTAGCTATGGTTCGAGCGCTCAGGGGCTGGGCCCCTG